>NC_143560.1:129746363-130049393 GCF_054136105.1 Typopeltis vanoorti
TCTATCAAAATTACTTCTTGCATGAATTTTGGGACACCCTATATATATATAACAAATAACTTGTATGTGTGAATCAATACCTTCTACGATTGGTTTTAGTGACATATTTTCCTTATGAGTTTCAGGCAAATAATATAATTGAGGAATGAGAAAATAAAGTGAACATAAAGCTTCAATTTCTGAGAAATTCTGTAATTCTGAGAAGATTGTTAGCATGATTATAGAGTTCAAGAGTTAGAACTCTTTAATTATTGAATAAGTATCTCTTTACAGAAATTGTGACATTTTCATTTTTTATAACTTTCTGTAATTTATTAATTATATGAAGAGCCAAAGGCTTCAATTCGGTGACATATAAACTTATTTAAGTTAAGGGATATTACATCCCATATTGTTTCATAGCCGAATAAGAAACTCAAAGAGTTTCATGCCGAATATAGTAAATATATAAAGTTCGGCGAGTCCAAGCATAAGCAAATACCTGGATAGTGTTACAACTGACCCTTTAGGGAGTGCAACACTGAGGCAACTCATGGTAAGGGTGGAGAAAGCTCCGATCACTATTCTTGATATTTACCCATAATGTGAAACCCAGCTCCTAGGAGCTGTATTATTGTTCTGCATTATGAGTGAGAGAAGGTCACTACTCAGACTGGTTTCAACCTTTATTGAGGTCTCATCAGTGAGTAGGCAGACCTAGAAATACCAAGTTTGTAGCAAACAGAATTTACATATACCCTACTATGAGAATTGCCAAGAAGGGGACCTAATAAATTATTAATTATATGAAGAGCCAAAGACTTCAATTAAGTGACATATAAACTTATTTAAGTTAAGGGATATTATATCCCATATTGTTTCATAGCCGAATATAGTAAATATATAAAGTTCGGCGAGTCCAAGCGTATGCAAATACCTGAATGGTGTTACAACTGACCCTTTAGGGAGTGCAACACTCAGGCAACTCATGGTAAGGGTGGAGCAAGCTCCAATCACTATTCTTGATATTTCCCCATAATGTAATACAGCTCCTAGGAGCTGTATTACATTATGGGGAAATATGGGGAATATGGGGAATTATGGGGAATACAGCTCCTAGGAGCTGTATTACATTATGGGGGAAATACAAACTTGGTATTTCTAGGTCTACCTACTCACTGATGAGACTTCAATAAAGGTTGAAACCGGTCTGGGTAGTGACCTTCTCTCACTCATAATGTAGAACCATAATACAGCTCCTAGGAGCTGGGTTTTACATTATGGGGAAATATCAAGAATAGTGATCGGAGCTTGCTTCACCCTTACCATGAGTTGCGTCAGTGTTGCACTCCCTAAAGGGTCAGTTTAAAACTATCCAGGTATTTGCTTATGCTTGGACTCGCGAACTTTATATATTTACTATATTCGGCATGAAACTCTTTGAGTTTCTTATTCGGCTATGAAACAATATGGGATGTAATATCCCTTAACTTAAATAAGTTTATATGTCACCAAATTGAAGCCTTTGGCTCTTCATATAATTAATAATTTATTAGGACACCTTCTTGGCAATTCTCATAGTAGGGTATATGTAAGTTCTGTTTGCTACAAACTTGGTATTTCTAGGTCTACCTACTCACTGATGAGACCTCAATAAAGATTGAAACCGGTCTGGGTAGTGACCTTCTCTCACTCATAATGTAGAACAGTAATACAGCTCCTAGGAGCTGGGTTTCACATTATGGGGAAATATCAAGAATAGTGATCGTAGCTTGCTCCACCCTTACCATGAGTTGCCTCAGTGTTGCACTCCCTAAAGGATCAGTTGTAACACTACCCAGGTATTTGCTTACACTTGGACTCACCAAACTGTATATATTTACTATATTTGGCATGAAACTCTTTGAGTTTCTTATTCGGCTATGAAACAATATGGGATGTAATATCCCTTAACTTAAATAAGTTTCTGTAATTTGTTTATGGCTTGATGTTCCATTATAGTAACATAATCTAATGGAGGTTTTGCATTGTTAACTGTGAAGATGGATTCCATACAAAATATATTAGCTTCTTGAGATTGAAGGGATGAAGTTGATTTTTTCTATTTTTCCAAGTAACTGTTCCTTTAGAATACATTGTAGTGATATAACAAAATGAAAACATTTACTAAGAATATAGTTTTCAACATTAGAAGGATGGCAACTATTATTTATTAATAATAATCTTATCAGAAGAAAGCTGAAATTTAGATTTGGATGCTTTTTGTAAATGTTTTCATTTTGTTCAACTATATTCTTAGTAAATGTTTTCATTTTGTTATATCACTACAATGTATTCTAAAGGAACAGTTACTTGCAAAAATAGAAAAAAGCAACTTCATCCCTTCAATCTCAAGAAGCTAATATATTTTGTATGGAACCCACCTTTAATACTTCAAATTTTCTAATTTAACTTTATTAGTGTTCTGGACATTAAATGCTTATGAGACGACCATACTTTTAATATATCACTATATATCTAAAGTATCAACACCCCAAAATACAATTTACCACAAAAATTGGAAGTTAATGGTTCTCTTCCATTCCAGGATGTCGAACTTACTAAAACTTACTTATCCACCCTAATAGCCTGGCAACATTTCTATATCAGGTAAACATCCTCCTTCCCTACTCAGTGAAGAAGAAGCCAAGTTTCTTCTTACACCTTTCAGAAGAACAGTTATCATAGACAGACTATTAAAGAAGTTGCTATTTAATCTGTCTGCTCACCATACTGAGAAAATTCTCAAAAAATAAAAATCTGTCCCCTCCCACCCCCCTCTAACCAAATTCCATTCCTTACTTGGTACCGCTAAACTTAAACGTGAGAGTTTAAAATATTCAAGAGTTTACCATCTTTGGTGTTACTGCAACTATATGCTCTATTTTAGACAAATTGAAAAATCAACTCAATCTTCGCATACAGGGGCAATATGAGAGACATCACATGTGGCAGAACTAGAGCCACTGTGCCATGTAATTCTGCTAACCCTGATGATGAAAATTCTATCATTCAAAGGAACAAAGCAAAAAGTGTTTTAGATGCTATAATGAGATTTTCTTGACAAAAGAATTATTGAATTGACAGAAATTGCGCTTAATCCGGTCCACCTTAATACTAACCTAAGCTATATGTGCTAACCCTGACAATGAAAATTCTATCACTCACCCAGTAATCTGGAACAATGCAGAATGTATTTTTAGATGTTATGATAAGATTTGCTTGAGAGAAGAATTATTGAATCGACAGAAATTGCCATTAATCTGTCCACCTTAATACTAATCTAAGCTATAACCATCTGTGTTTTATCCCTCAGCAGTCCAACTTTGGGTGTTTAAGAGTCAAGGCTGGATAAATGGGAGAAGACCTCCACATGGCCTTTTCAGGAAATGCAGAGAATTGACCAGGACTTCTGACTTGATGTCCAATCCTTACCTTCTTGTGGTGCACTCTGTTGGGTTATCTATCTGGATAGTGAACAAACGAGGATGGGCTGGCAATTTGGGATTTAGCTAACCAAACTGCATTCTTACTGGCTTAAACCATAACTCAAAATGATTGTACAACATGATGGATTTTCATGCTGGCTGGGCTATCACCCAGTTGAACAAGGCTCCTTTCATCAGGGAACCAGGGCAAACAGCTATTGGAACAAATTCCAACTCACCATCATCAGAGATCAAGATTGGGACCATCAAATAAGATCAATGGAAAAGAAATGGAACAATCAGATAAGTACCAGATCAACACATAGGTGTTATCGAAACAAATACAACAAAAAACAGGTGAGATCTTTCTAAGCAAGAAATACAAGATGTTATATTCAGGCAATGGAAATTAGGCAAAAGAAGTAGCTATCATATTCAACACTAAATATGAGGGTAATCTTGAATGGCATGCAATATGAAGTAGAATGATTTGAGCATATATCAGAATGGGGAAATGGACAATGAGACTTATTTATGCCTATGGCCCAACAAAATAATCTATTAAGGAAGGAGTGTAGAAATTTTTCAAGAAATTAGAGAAGGCAGATAACACATGAAAAAGAAAGCATTGGTCCTTTTTCTGAAGTTCTAAACAGCAGAATAGGAAATGATTAACAGATATATAGGAATGTTTTGAAAAAATTTGGAGGAAAGAGCAAAGCTAATAATAATGCATCTGAAACTCTTGCATTATTATTAGCTTTATCATATAAAAATAATTGGAAGAGATTAAGAGCATTAACCCTATACAACAATTATAGACTTTAACCAGAAAGATATTCACAGATTTACCTGGCAGGCAAGAAATACAAAAAGCATCATAGACTATATAATAGTTAATATGACATTGTCAAATATGATCATACACACCAGAGTATACAGAGGAGCAGAGATAGAGTCAGACCACTACTTACTAGTAGGGAAAATTAAATGGAAACCAAGATGGGAGGGAAGGAAAAATCTAAAAGAAAATAGAAACACAGAACTATATAAGATTAAACTCTTAGATGATGAGAATATCAGAGGCTCGTATCAGAATAGAATTAGGGATTGGTTGAGTAAAATCGAAGAAAGTAGGATAGTGGAAGAAGAAGAAGAATGGTCAAACATCAAATATATATTAGAAAATGCTGCAAGAGAGAGAGAGAAACAAAAAGAAAATGGAAGACACAGAGGTCTAAGACAATGGGACGAAGAGATCAAACAGATAATTCAAGAAAAAAAGATAGCACATAAACAATGGCTAAATTTAAAGACAGACGAATCATTCATTGAATATAAAAGGAAAAGAGCAATAGCAAAGAAAGCATGTAGGAAAAAAAAACAGACAAACATATGAAAATTTTATAGCAAAATTAGAACAGGACTATACATTAAAAAGACCTAAAACATACATACAGAATCCTCAAACAAATGAATAATGATTAAAAAGACACCCAACTGCATTAAACTAAAGAAGAAGTTTAAATGAGCCAAAGCACTCTGTATTTATGCCCGGCTGGAAAAAGCTTTGTTACGAGAACAAATCCACAAGGCACATAAAAACCTAGCATCCGCCCAAGCCAAAGTTCTACAACTTAAATTAGAGCTATCCGACTACGTTATTCCAGAAATTTGGGAGATTTTAGACAGGATCACAGACAACTCGGCCAAGCACTTATTACTGAAAAACAAAGAAAAATTAATAATGAAATTTCAAGCCCTACAACAACAGAAAAGCACAAGACCATTAAGATGCCATAACGAAAGGAACAGCCAATTGCCCAAAAATGAAGTTTGGAGCAACCAACCACCATTGGACCACAGCTTGGTTATCAACCAATCAAACCATAATCTCACCCAATAGGGGAAACAGGACGAATTATCCCAATCAGACAAGACGAACACAAATGACACATTAAATACTTCCATTTTGGAAAAACCGGCCTTTTTGACCACGCACTCCAAACATATCACAGAATTGATTGGAAAAATACCAAGTCCCTACACCGCACCAAAACCTGGTTTGAGAGAAAATTTAAAGAGTCGTGAAATGCTCAAACACAACCCAAATCTCAACAAAAATGATGGCCTAACCATTTCAAGAATGTGGAGGACCCATCTACAACCTGTATAACAACCTAAACTAGCCATAGAAAAATCCCACTACAAGAAGACAACCTGGTGAAGTGTTTGTAACATTCAACAGCAACTGAAAGAAATCATATTATAACAATCAGAACTGTACAAATCCAGAAGAATGGATTAATACATGAGGACTTTAGCAGTTTATTGTAGTTGTATTTATTTATTTATATATTTTTTTTTCTATTTTTTATTTTTATTTTTTTTTATTTTATTTTTTTTTATCACTAGAAGCCAGGCTAGGGAAAAGGATTAATTAACTACGTAGATTTAGTTTACCGGTATACAGGGCTAGAGCATGTAGCTTGGTTCCTTATACACTTGTATCCTTCCAATGATGACCTTGATACAGGGGTCGAAACGTTCAGTTTTATTTTATTAGTAATTAATAAAATAATCTGTTCAACACGTGTGTTTTTGTGTCCTTAAATTTATAAATATGAATGCTGATCACCGTGTTAAAAGAAATAATGATTAAAAAGAAAGAACAAAACTCAATATAATTGAACCAGAAACTTGGCAGGAGTATTTCTAGACGTTATGGCATGATAACTCCTTGATATGAGAAATCCCCTTGAAATACAACACCAGAAGATAATATAAACACAGAACTTATTAATTTTGCAGGTAAAGAATTTAATACCAGATTTCTAAAACTTATAAACCAAATATACAAAGAGGGAAAATCCCCAAAAAGCTGGAGTAGAGCTCTAGTGATCCCAATTTACAAAAAAGAACAAAAAAGAGATTGCAATAACTATTGTGGCGTCAGCCTCCTCAATACAGGTTATAAAATCTATGCAAAGATGTTAACACAGAAATTAATATCCTATATAGAATCAAAACTGGGAGAAGAACAGAACGGATTCCATAAGGGAAGATCATGTATTGACTCGGCTTTTATTTTAAAAATATTATAGAAAAACATAGAGAACATAATATGATTATATAAAAGCATTTGACAAAATTTTGAGAAATAAACTATGGGAAACTCTAAAGGAATATCGCATTCCAAACCAACCATACAATGCTCTATTGAGCATATACCACAATAATGAAATAGCAATAAAGCAAAATGATATCATATCTACTTCGAAACCAATAAATAGAGTCCATCAAGTCTGTCCTTTATCACCCATATTATTTAACATATATACAACAATATTATCAAAAAATGGAGAGAAGTAAATACATGTGCTTCCAAATTAATCGACATACAAAAACACACACACGCTACTCTTTGCTAATGATCAGATCATCTTTGTAAAAACTGAAGACAAACTGCAGAAATCAATCTATAATTTAAATAATAACAATATGGCCTGGAAATATCAACGGAGAAAACTAAAGTCATGGCTTTTCATGGAGATAACCCTGTCAGAAGTAAAATAGTAATAAATAATAAAATAATTGAGCAAGTTAATAATTTCAAATACTTAGGCTGTAAAACATCTTACACAAATGAAATAGATATTGATTTTAAGATAACAAACTTTATAAAAATCACTGGATTAATTAATAGAACCTTTAAACCTAATTACGTAACAGAAACACACAAGACTTAGAGTCGACAGAACAATAGCCAAACCTACACACTATTAGTGAGATATGGACCTTTGTAGAAAGAGATATACAGAGAATTCAGGCAGTAGAAATGAAATTCCTTAGAAAAAAAAGAAATAGTTAAAAATCTTAAAATTAATTCAATAACAGACTCATTAAATGATTAAATTAGGAAAAACTGGCTAGACCATATAGCAAGAATGCAGAGAGAAAGATTACGAAAAAAATCTTAACATATAAGCCTAGAGGTAAAAATAGGGGACAACCAAGAAGAAGATCGACTGAGTCTAGAACAGGCCACTTGGCCTAGAACCTGGATAGGATGAAAAATAAGAAGAAGGTTTTGCAAAAATGTGGATATCATGATGAAATGATCACTCATGTAAAAGTTGTCATCAGTTTACCACTTAAACCATGGGGAAATGAGAAGACAGTTAAGTTTATGGTAATGAATGTCCATATAGATATATAGAAGAGGGTATTGCTTCCTGTGTTTAAGAAAGATAGATTATTATCGAGCACACTCTCTACAACCACCCCTCTGATGTTAGCATGAGCACTGTCCCACAGAGTGCTATTTAAATAACCAACATAATTATTTAATATTAATATATTATAATTATTAATAATTAATATATTATAATTATTAATAATTAATATATAACATATTAATCATTAATATATATAATTTAAATAATCAATATAATTATTACGGTTTTGTGACCACATGTTTATTAAAGAAAACTGTTTTTAAAACTAAAAAAAGTTTTAATTTTTAAAAAAAAGTTTTTTTTTTTTTTAAACTGGGGTGCTTAAGGGTCAAAGTTGTATAACTGAGAGGAGACCTCCACATAGCCTTTAAAGGAATGCAGAGAACCGACCAGGGCTTCTGACCTAACGTCCAGTCCTCACTTTCTCGTGGTGCACCCTGTTGGGTATCTACCTGTATACTGAACGAACAAGGATGGGCTGACAATCTGGGATGTAGCTGACCAAATTGTATTCTTATTGGCTTAAACCAATATACAAAATGATGGTACGACATGACAAAATTTCATGCCGGCTCGGATGTCGCCTAGTTAAACAACCCCCCCCCCCCAATTGTTTTTGCCAGAAAAAAAGGGTGAACAGCGAAAAGTCAGCTACTTGAACAAATCTGAAAACACACCACAACTCAATATCACCAGAGTTGAAGATCGGTACTATCAACATAAGAAGGCCGAATGCCAAAGAAATGAAGCCAGCTGAGGAATTAGATAAGTACCAGATCGACATAATTGGGGTGACTGAAACAAAAAAGACAAATACTGGTGAGATCTTTCTGAGCAATGAATACAAAATGTTACATTCAGGCAATGAGAATCAAGGAAAAGAAGGGGTAGCCATAGTATTCGCACTAAATATGAGGTTAATCTTCTTGAATGGCAGGCAGTCTCAAGTAGAGTGATATTGGCAAATATCAGAATGGGAAGCTGGACAATGAGACTTATTTGTGCCTATGATCCCACAGAAGGCTCACCTAAGGTAGAAGTCTAAGAATTTTTTGAGGCTCTACAGAACTGACACAATGAAACAGGAAAATGTTATACTTCTAAATAAATCTGCTACAAGTCTGCAAGATTCCCTGACTAAATTGAATAACTGTTGTAACAGATATGGTATGAAGGTCAACAATAAAAAGACAAAGACAATGAAAATAGGCAGAATCGTTGAAAATGTCAATTGTGTTGTGAATAGAGAACCTGTGGAACAAGTAAAACATTTGAGCTACTTAGGCACGATTTTTAGTGAAGATGGTAAATTAAATGTGGAAATAGACAACAGAATCAACAAAGCTGGTATGGTAGGAAGTCAATTGAATAAATTCATATGGAATAAGAGAGAAATTAGTTGGAACACTAAATTAGCTGTATAAAAGACAGTGTTCAAATTCAAACCAGCTTTAACTTATGGCTCTGAGAGCTGGGTCAGACGTAAAACACTTCACCAAAGACTAGAGACTGCAGATATTAGAGCCCTGAGAAAGATTAGAGGCGTGAACAGATGGCATCAATGGTAATATCATATTAAAAATGAGGATATTAGGAAAGAACTTGACATTGTCAGCATCCAGGAATGCATTAGCAGAAGCTAATCTCAGGTGGTATGGTCACTTAAACAGAATAGGCGATGAAAGATTAGCAAAACAGCCAACCTGGCAGAGAAAAGTGTTCTCCGCCAGGTTGGCAGGAAAACGACCCAGAGGAAGACCAAGATATAGATGGATTGATACAATAAAGTGCCTTAGACGAAAGAAATATAAGATCTGATAATGTTGGAGTCTTGACAAGTAACAGACTGATTTGGAGGAAAATTGTAGATAGGAAGTTAGTAATGATGTAAATTTTTCATGTAGTACTATCATATCCTGTACATCCCTTGAGGGTACATAGCAGGAATTTGATTATGATGTTTTTAAAACTAAACAAGTACTAAAATCAACACCTGACAAGTTTCATTAGTCGTCAGACTAACATCTTCAGAGGTAAAGAGAACTAAAAGTTTAAAGCATAAAATATTAGAAATTATGAAAATTAGTTATTTTTTTGGTATTGTGAACATCAAAAGAGTTTGTTAAAAAACTGAATAACAGATCTATACAACTGTTATGCGTGTTAGCTTGATAACAATGCTACTTGTTGTCGTGTTCTGTGGTTCACACTCATTCTGTCTGAGGTCTGAAATTGGTAAATTTTAATAAACGATGACTAAACTTGATTTAAAATCAAACCTTGGTTTTTGTTGCATTGTGTAGGAATTTTAATCATATTTGCTGCCTCTTTGAATTTTCTTGTGAAACAATTCTTATCTATACAGGACATGTTTGTTCTATCAGAGTACATCATGACCGGTAGAAGTTGTGTGAAATGCCAATCCCGATTTATGTTCTCTCTTATTTTGTACGTCCTTTTGATGTTCGCTCATGCAGATTTCTCCCAGTCTGGCCTGCATAGCAGATGCCACAGGAACAGTGAATATTATAAACTCCTGGATTTTTCATTGGGTGATGTGGAGGTTTCGGAGGACGAAGAGATCTTGATATTTTTTCAAGTGGCAGGAAAGTCACTTTTATGTTGTATTTGTAGAGAAGTTTGGGTTAATTTATCTGTTATATTCTTGATATAAGGAAGGGTGACTGTGTTCTTGAAATCTCGTTTATTTAAGTTTCTTGGAGGTGCTGTATTGAAAATTTTCTTAATTAACTTAGTATTGAAACCATTCAGTTGTAGTATCTGTGTTAAGTATTGTATTTCTTCTTTCTGTTATTTTTCTGTACTGGGGATGTTGCATACTTACTAAGGTTTTTATTAGGCCTATTTTTTGCTTGGGGTGGTGACGTGAAGCAGCATGCAGAAATCTTCCTGTGTATGTTGGTTTTCTATAGATGGAGAATGATAATCTGTTCTTTCTTTCATTTATAATCAATTTAGTTTAATCCTTTATCCAAGTGTGAGCAAACAAAGTTTGCGCCTGAAAGTATCTTCAGGACTAGGGTAAGGTGGTACAACACCAGGCCTCCTTGCAAAGGTGGAGCGAGCTACCAACATTCCTATCTCAGTATCTCCCATAATGCAAAACACATCTCCTTGCAAATATGTCTAATGTTATGCATTAAGGAAAGGGCCACAACCCAGACTAGTTTCGACCTTTATTGAGGTCTCTTCAGTGGGAGCCAGGCCCGAGTGGAGATACCAGGCAAAAGCATTAGCAGGTCATCTCTACCTATAGGAGTTGCCAAATGGTGTGCCACCCTTTTTTAATAAATTACTCTGGATTTAGAGAAAGATGTTGAAAGTTTATTTTTCACTTGGTTAGAGTAAAATAAATTTAGTTTAATCCTTTATCCAAGTGTGAGCCAACAAAGTTTGCGCCTGAAAGTATCTTCAGGACTAGGGTAAGGTACTACAACACCAGGGTACTCCTTGCAAAGGAAGCTCGCTCCACCTTTGCAAGGAGTACCCTGGTGTTGTAGTACCTTACCCTAGTCCTGAAGATACTTTCAGGCGCAAACTTTGTTGGCTCACACTTGGATAAAGGATTAAACTAAATTTATTTTACTTTAACCAAGTGAAAAATAAACTTTCAATTTCTTTCATTTATTTCTATCAGGATGTGCACGAAAGGAAGATTTTTTAATTTTCTTCTAGTTCCAGAGTGAATTTTATATTAGGATGTAAGTTATTAAGATAGTCTTCAATGTAATCAATTCTAGTGCTGTTCTTGGCCACATGATGAAGATATCGTCCACATTTTGAGCCATATTTTTGTTTTTTTGTGCCAGTTTTGTAAAGCCATATTTTCAAAATTTGCCATGTAGAGGTTTGCTAGAGCTGGTGAGAGGGGTGAATCCATTGCTAGTTCTTCTTTTTGTTCCCAGAGTTTGTCTTGGTAAAGGAAGAATTTTTTTTTTATGCAATGTTTGTAGAGCTGTATAATGTCCAGTGGGAAGAGATTTTCTAGGAAGTTTACAGTTTCATTTCTTGGAATCTTTGTGAAAAGGCTGACTACATATAACCTTGCTAATATGTCTGAAAGATCTATGTGAATATCTTAAATAAGCAGTATAGGGGTATTTAAATATAGTATAGTAACTGCAATATGAGGTCATCTTGTGTGATATCTGTACCTTGTGATCAGTAGATGAAGAATATGAGCATCTAACTCAGAGTTGGATGGCAACTGCCTGATTGTATGTGATGACTGAAACTTTCTGGAAGGGGATATGGCTGCCCAGAAGGATGGCAACTGATCTATAGGCACATCCATTCCTCTCCTGTTCTTATGGGTGAGAGTAACATTTCATAGTGACGTTGACAAGCAGAGACAAGCAGGTTTATTGTTCCTCTGTATCAAGCCTTGATAAGACTCCATCTCGACTACTGTGCTCAGATTTGGTCACCTAGGTTTCTTCTTGATGGGGAGGAGGTGGAGGAGAGGATCCAAAGGCGAGTGACCAAGATGATAGCAGGTCTGTGGAATGAACCTTATGAGAACAGGTTGAGGATTTGTGGGTTGCAAAAATTGGTTGATAGGCGGAGGAGGGGAGATATGATTGAGACATTCAAATTACTGAAGGGTTTCTATAAAATTAATTCAGAAGATATTTTTGAGAACAGGGCTGGTTGTGGGAGGACTAGGGGACATCCATGGAAACTGGGCAAAAGTGTGGTTAGTAAGAGTGTTAGAGCTGGGTTCTTTACTTTTAGAGTAGTGAATGAGTGGAATGCGCTCCCTGAGTCTGTGGTGGATGCTGTGACAGTGAATGAGTTTAAGGCGAGGTATGATAGATACTGTATGAATGTCGAATAGTTGTGATGAATATGATTTGGGGCCTCCCTCGATGAGTCTAATGACTCCCTGGAGTTGCCTAATAATAGTAATAGTAATAATAGTAATAGTGTGGGGACCATCACTAGGCTTAAGTATGTCTCCTGCAGGCAAAGGCATACTAATTTATACTTATGCAAGAAGGCCTTGAAGTCATAAGTGTTTTGACAGAATCCACACCAATTCCATTACAGAAATGCTTTCATTATTTAATTTTGGTAGAGTCGTTTGGCTTCCAACGTTGCAAGTCTTAATTTCAATGGCACTGGATTTTTTTTTTTTTTCTTTTTAGAGAAAATATCTAAGAGATCAAACTAAACTAAATCCAGGACACTAGTTTTATTAATAGTTTTATTTTCTTGTGGGGGGGAAAACAGCAGTATTCATTCTATCTATTAATGGATCTTGAGGCATGTCCTTGATTCCCTGAGGTGAAGGTTCCATTATTTTTTTTATTAATGCAGTGGAACCATTTTAGGTGTATTATCAGGAGTGAGATATATCAATTTTTCTCTCCAATTTTCTATATAGAGTTGTCAAGCACATCACACTGTTTTGGAACAGTCATAAGGATTAAAGTCCTTGTTGACATTTTCTTAACAGCTTCCATCTGATAAGGAATGCTCTGCTCAGTTTTAATTTTTTGAATCTCATTTTCATCTTTTCACCTTTGGCATACTCAGGAGTGGAGTGAGAGATCTTTCTCACAATTAGGTCATTTTGGTGTTTTTCATCTACAATCCTTACTCTCATGCTCTTTACTGCCACACAGGGCAGAGATGGCAGAGCCATGAAAGACAGTCTGAGAATGACCAATGATCATACTTCTGACTCTTAAAGCAGTCCTAAGGTTTGTGAAGTAGAAGAACAACAGGGCAGTTAACATGCTCTCACTGATATTAAGAGTTTAGTGTGTTGAATGTAAGGATGATATTCCTGGTCAGAACCAGGTGACATTCCATATATATTATTATTATTATGGGCAACTCCAGGGAGTCCTTAGACTCACCAAGGGAGGCCCCAAATCATATTCATCACAACTATTTGACATTCACACAGTATCTATCATACCTTGCCTTAAACTCATTCACTGTCACAGCATCCACCACAGACTCAGGGAGCGCATTCCACTCATTCACTACTCTAAAAGTAAAGAACCCAGCTCTAACACTCTTACTAACCACACTTTTGCCCAGTTTCCATGGATGTCCCCTAGTCCTCCCACAACCAGCCCTGTTCTCAAAAATATCTTCTGAATTAATTTTATAGAAACCCTTCAGTAATTTGAATGTCTCAATCATATCTCCCCTCCTCCGCCTATCAACCAATTTTTGCAACCCACAAATCCTCAACCTGTTCTCATAAGGTTCATTCCACAGACCTGCTATCATCTTGGTCACTCGCCTTTGGATCCTCTCCACCTCCTCCCCATCAAGAAGAAACCTAGATGACCAAATCTGAGCACAGTAGTCGAGATGGGGTCTTATCAAGGCTTGATACAGAGGAACAATAACATGCTTGTCTCTGCTGGTCAACGTATTCTTCAGCAACCAAGTGATTTGATGAGCTGATTTGGCCACTTTTTCAATGTACCCCCTAAACTTTTTCAACTCCTTATCCACCAACACTCCTAAATCTCGTGCCTCATCAATTTCCTGGAGTACAGTTCCACCAATAGTAACCTGCTGCTAATCTTTTCACCCCAAAATGCATAACCTTACATTTTGCCACATTAAATTGACACCCATTCTCCTTAGCCCAGACCTCCAATCTATCCAAATCATCTTGCAAAATTTTGACATCATCTACATTCACTATTGCCCTACCCAACTTTGTATCATCCGCAAACAAATGAACTGTTCCTCTCAGATCCTTTCCTATATCATTAATGAACAAATTGAAAAGTAGTGGTCCAAGAACAGAACCTTGTGGCACACCACTAGTCACAGGCCGTCTTGTGGACTCTACTCCTGAATAAACCACTCTCCTATCCATCACACCAACCCTATATCCATCCCCATATGCTGCAATTTACTGATTAGAATTCCATGTGGTATCCTGTCAAAGGCCTTAGCAAGGTCCAGTAGAATCACTGTAAACCCATTACACTTATCCAGTTCAGCCATCACAGTGTTCTAATACATGAACAAGTTACTGAGGCATGACCTACCTTTCACAAAACATGCTGTCCCCGATACAGTATCCCATTTTCATCTATCCAATCTTGTATTTTCCTCTTGACTATTTTCTCCAAGACCTTGATAAAGATTCCTGTTATGCTGATTGGCCGGTAATTTTCAACAGCAGCCTTGGAACCACCTTTATGCAGCGGAACTATTTCCCCCTCTTTACACCCACCCTTGGGACTGCCCCAGACCCAAGGCTCAAATTAAACAAAATGGTCAAGGGCACTGACAATTCTTTAGCTGCTTCATGCACGACACAAGCTGGTATACCATCCAATCCCACAGATGTATTGACATTGAGGCTCTGTAATAGACTAGTTACCTCTACTTCATTCATCACAATTCCAGTATAAGCTGTTGGTTCTTCCATTCCTGCAATGTCACCACCTGGATGATATACTCTTGCAAAGTGCTCGCTCAGTAATTCCACTATATCGACTGATTCGGTTACATCCCTAGCCCTCAGCATTTTTTAAAACAGTTCTGCCATGAGCATTTTTCCTTTTACTTGCAACATATTGAAGAAACTCTTTGGGATTCTCTTTAGACTGCATGGCCAATTTTCTTTCGTAATCTGCTTTTGCTTTTCTTACCACCCTTGTTACCATCCTGGCCTGAACTTTATACTGTTCCTGCGCCTGCTGATCACCTTTCTCCTTAAATTCCCTCCATAATTGTTTCTTTTTTTGCAGCTCAAGATTAATAGTGTTATTTATTCATTTAACCTCTACTTGATTTATTATTCGGACTCTTGGTATACAGTCAACCATTACCTCCTGCAAACACTTCTTAACCACCTCCCATGCACAATCAACATCCAGCCCTTGCAGTTTTGCATGCCATGGCACTGAGCCAAGCACACTCCTAAGCTTGTCATACTTACCAGCCCAGTAATTCCATATGTACCCTGTCTTAATTGTAAATTCCACACCTTTAGCCACCTCCGAAGTCATGACCTTATGGTCACTCTCACCAATTGGTGGCAACATGGTCATGTTCATTGCCACATTCTCAGTTGAAATTACCTGGTCAAGCACTCTCTGCCCCCTGGTATTTTCCACTACATGCTGTTGCAGATAGTTGTCCCCTAATAACCGCATAAAATCCAATTCCTTCCTCCCGTGTGCCCTCTCCTCTTTCCAGTCAATGTTACCATAATTGAAATCACCCATAATAATTACTCTCCTTCCACTCATTTCTTCTATTTGCCTATGCATACTATCCCCACCATCTATTCCATCACCTGGTCTATAGCATCACCCAATTGTATATTTTGTTCTGTTAGATTCTATCTCACACCAAACAGCCTCAAATGTGCTCTTTTCTCTATCCTGCAGTACAACTTCTATACTCCTTGGCTGCAACTCATCAGCTATCATCAATAACACTCCTCCCCCCCCCCTTTTTATTCTCCCTGTCACTCCTGAACACACTATATCTGTCGCATTCAATCCCACTAGCTTTATCATCTTCTGTCAGCCATGTTTCACCAATACCAACAACCTGTGGCCTGGAAGTGCCAACCAAGGCCAAAAACTCTTCCTTCTTGTTCCTAATACTCCTGGCATTAGTGTACATGAATTGCAGAAGTCCATTAGTCCCATCCCTACTTTGATGCCTTATACTAACTATCCCATTCTGATTTGTTGTCCTTCGTACTCGCTCGGGCATATTATACTCATTCATACACTCGACTGCCTCCCTAAAGTCTGCATATCTACTCCCCCCCCCCTTAATAAATCTAGTTTCCCTGAGTCTGTACATACACTTCCACATCATTCATCAATACTTTTTCAAGCCTCCATACACCAACTCCATTCAAATGTAACCCATCCATCTTATATAAATCCTTTCGCCCATCGAACTCACTCCACACATCCACAAATTCCACACCACTCTCCATGCATAACCCATGCATAAAGTCATTGGCAATTATGGCCCTCCTTCTAAACACTTCACTGTCATACTGCAGTAAAATACTCACCATCCTAACTCTCTCACTCTTCTCTTTTGCTACCTCACATCCTCTATCATTTCCATTTTGTCTTCTTTCAAATCATTTGTTCCTGCCACAATTATCATCTCTTTCACTCTCTGTTTTTTTTGCACTCGAATAGATTCGCTAACTTCCTTTATGTTCGCACCCGGCTGGTAAGATTTCGTCAAACTCTCTATTGTATGTATATTATTATATATTATTATATTATATGTATGTATATATATTATACAATGAAACCTGTGGAGAATTCATGACTAAACAAATACATGTAATAACCACAGTAATAAGTTTTAATAAGTAAATATTTCATCCTAAGTATCTTATGACATCGTCAGTACAGTTAATTCAAATAATACTAGGAATAACATACAGTTAGGGCACATGATTACAATGGAATCCCAATATGCATGCAGTAGCATGTTATAGAATTAAATTAAAATATATCTGGAGGAGGGAAAAAATATATTACATTAAAAGAAGATAACATATATAAAAAAAAATTATTATTTTAGACAATTTTGTATGACAATTTCCCATACTTTAGGAATAGCAAGAACATCATTACAGTTTAGATTTGGTCTGTGAAGTAGGGCTTCAGTACTTTCTTTATATAAACTTTCATGTCTATATAAAGATCTATGTAAAAGTTTGGTCTTTTCCCAATGAATCCTATGGTTTGGATTTTCAACTCCGTGTTGAGTGAGGCCAGATTTCTGCGGTTTGATAAGACGGATATGGGCTTGATGTTCTGAAATGCATTTATGAACAGATCTACCTGTCTGTCCATGGTAAGACAGTTTATAGGAGCATGGAACCTCGTACACACCAGGTAGCATCAGATATGAAAGTTTGTCTTTAAGAGAAGGTAACAAGTTATAGATCTGGTTGATGAGTTTGTAGATAGTAGCAAGATTGTATTTCTTCGTAATTTTTGAAAGATGTTCGGAGATGCCTTTGACATAAGGTATGGAAATCCTATGGGCTTGTTCTTGTCTAGGTTGATGTGTGGGGAATTGACTGATGATTTTTTTAGTTGTTTTAAGATTATATCCGTTTAGTATGGCTGTATTTTTGATTATTTCCAATTCTTGGCTTAGAGATTCTTCAGAGAAGCAGAATCTGTGTGCTCTGGTTACTAATGATTTAATGATGCCAAATTTTTGAGATGGATGAGGAGCAGAAGAATTGTGAAAGTAGCGACCTGAAAATGTCGGCTTGCGATAGACAGAAGTGGAGATGGAACCATCTTCTTTTCTTTGGATGTGTAAATCCAGAAAGGAGATACCCTGTGGAGATTCTTTTTCTAGCATAAATTTGATGCGAGGATGAAGAAGGTTTATTTTATCTAGAAACAGATGTAGTTCTTGTTCGGAATGACTCCAAACAGTAAAGACATCATCGACATATCGTAGCCAAATTTTTGTTTTGGGTTTAAACGTTAAAATGTTTTCTTCAAGGTATTCTAGAAAGAGGTTTGCTAAGCTTGGTGATAAGGGAGACCCCATTGTTGTTCCTTTCTCTTGCTTGTATATTTTTTCTTTCCAAGTGAAGTAACCAGACGTAATAACAAATTTGAATAATTCAACAATATCGGACAGAAATTTTTGAGTTAACAAGTCTACCTTTTCCTTATGGGGAATATTAGTGAAGAGGGAGACAATGTCGAAGCTAATTAGCATGTCAGTTACCAACTATTGAACGTCTTTTATTTTTGCGTGAAACTCGGGAATTTTTAATTGATGAGGCTGAGTGGCCTATGTGAGGACAGAGAAGGTTAGATAAAAATCGTGATAACTTGTAAGTTGGGCTGCTAATAGAATCCATGACAGGTCTGAGTGGAATGTTATTCTTGTGAAGCTTAGGTAAACCGTATATTCTAGGAGGTCTAGCATGATATGTCCTGAGTATTTTTTATTGTTTCTTCATCTAAAGAAATAATTTCATCAAGTAACTTGTTCAGTTTCTTGAGCTCTCTTTTTGTGGGATCATAATCATAATAACTTATGCCAAACTTCATTGTGATCCTACATGAAATATTTACGTATTAAAACTTATTACTGTGGTTATTATGTGTGTTTGTTTAGTCATCCACATATATGAATATTCTCCTTATGATTGTCATTGCTTGGTCCGTAATCTAGAAGTAATATCTCCTTCTCAGGAACATCTGAGGTTCCACTCCTATATTACTCCTCAATTGGTTGGTATTCTCCCAATAGATGATACATGAAGGAATTGTTTGATTGTACTGGTTGTTTGATGTTTTCTGTTTCTTTTGTTTACCAGTAATGTACAAATAGTTTCTGAATTTAGTTGAGGCTGATGAAAATGACTCATCTTCAAAAAGGAAATTGATTGAACAGCAGGGCATCCCATCTGCCACAGCGCCCCCCCCCCCACACACACACACGAATACCCAACCGATGCTCCAGCAAGCAATGACTGAACTTGACTACCCTGGATGCCATACTAGCACCATAGCAAGCCTTGGATCCTGTCCCCAGACCATGGGGAAGGAGATTTACTGCAAACACTGTTGATCCATGTGTTGAATCCCAGCTGTCTGGAAGATAGGAGATTGAAAACGTCTTGGGAGATGCAGAGCAAAGAACACAAGAAGAAAGGCATGGGGAAAAGAGGAAGAATGATAAGAGCCAGCACCATCCCTAGGAGGTTCCCCCCACCACAAACAACTGTTTCAAATACTGCAAAATTCCGAATCTAGCAGACACACATGGGGATGGTGCAAAAAACCCCACAAAAATCTTTCCAAATTGCTTGAAGATGTCCAGAAGAGGACAATATGGTTAAGTGGCAATCCCTTTCTCACAAATTCTCTCCCATCATTTCTCACAGATGTATTTCCAACTTAGACTTCTTTTATAGGCATTTTCATGGATGCTGTTCCATTGAACTGTCAACATTCCTCCACTTTCTCTCACACCCATAAACACACAAGCGCAGATATAGATAATTTGAAACAGTCTTCCTAAGGTCTACAACCTCCAGTTATTCAAGAATCATATCAGCAGATTTCTTCTTTCTTCATGACCAATGACCATTACACACCACTGATGTTGCTACCTCATGCGTGTGTGTGTGGAAATGCTTTTAATAAAAGCTTGATGTGATGAGAAGAGGACAAACTAATTAACAGATTATTTGTCGAATCACAGACTTGCTTTCCTTCTTACAGATATTTCTACTCTATATTATATGCTATTCCCAAAGATATTTCTGTTTGTGTACCGTTCTACCTAACTGTCCATTCATCATTCCTCCAATTCTTTCTAATTTTGTAAAAATAATAGCAGCTGCTGAACAACATCTGTACACACTTCAAGAAGCAAATTCTTATTCTTCTCTTTCATTCTGCCTCTCTCCAAGAAACACCTCAATAGGTTTCTTCTCTTCCCTACCTCCAAACCAACGTCTCTCTCTCTCTCTCACACACACACACACACAAAGCACTGTCATGTTATAGCTTTTCCAATCCCTTGCGTGCAGAACTAGTATGTATAAATTATATACTGACTACAGCAAAAATATCAATAACCACACTTCTCATACCAATTTAAGCATTTGCAATTAAAGTGCAAATGTGAATTAAAACCATTATCCATTAGTGAGGCTGAATACACAACATTTTTATTGCTAAAAATTTGTTAACTATTAGTGAAATATCAATGAAATAAATTATTAAAAACAATGCTACACTTACCTCTATATTCAAATTTCCCTTAGGGAAATAATATTTGTAGCATCTTTGCAAACAGCTGAATCTGAAATTTAATCATCTTATTAAATGATTATAGAAAACATACTATAAGTTTGAATGCGCGTATTTAAAACTATAAATGAAAACATGTTAAATGTGTCATCTAATTCTCACCATTAAGACAAAATTTTCAAAAGTTCTGTTGAAGTTTATAGTTGTAGGAGATATATATCAAATTTGGAAGACTGGTTGTGGCCTTAATTGTAGAAAAAAATCTTTATCCTGATGGCGCTCACATCAGGATAAAGATTTTTTACTGTGTAGGCATTCAGAATCAAATCCTAAGGAATAGGTTGGTTACTCCCTATTCCTGGAGCTATCCTATGTCTGTAGAAGCTTGCGGGAGAAAAAACCCCAGATAAACTGGGGAGAAAAACCCTGCAGTCCACACCCAAGACCGGCTAACTTGGCTATGTCTGAGAAAGATCCTAAGCATTGCATATCAGTAACGGGAATCGAACACAGAACATTCCTTTCCCAGGCATATGGTTGCAAAGCACCTAACCACTTGGCTAACTGCACAGACTGAAAATAAATTAAAATAACAGGAAAAGTTATAACTAAATTTAATGATTGAAGTACAGGGATCCTATAACCAGGGAACCAGACATGTGAATATTGAACATGGAGACCAATTATTATGGTATTGTAAATGATAAAAAAAAAAAAAAACAGATAACTTAAGTTGTTATGTTTAATATAAAAATTAAGAGTCATAATAGCTTAATTTTGTTACTTAATGTTTAGAAGGTGAAAATAAAATACATCATAATTTTCATCAACTTCTTTTTCTTCATTAATACAGTAGGCTCTTAATACAGCAAATATTATTTTTAAAAAAAAATTGCTCACTGTAACATTATTCATTCATTATTCATTCATCATTATAATTCATTCATTATAATATTATTCATTATTCATTCTGTTATTCATTATCCATATGGATCACATTATGAAGGAAAGTGGTATTAACCACGCTACCGGCCAAGACGTCTATAGACGTCAAGTTTATCATGGATACGAAGTGCATCCATGATAAACTTGACATCTATAGACTATAGAATTGCAATAAATTTGACGTCTATAGAATTGCAATACCATTGATATTACATTGAAATATATGATGGATACAAATTGCATGAGGATGTGTATTTGACCCATAATGGCCAGTAAGGTGGTTAAACATGATATCAGAATTGGAGATGTTAATGTCAGCTCTTTGCTTTATGCGGACGATGTTATACTTCTAAATAAATCTGCTACAAGCTTGCAAGATTCCCTGATTAAATTGAATAACTGTTGTGATAGATATGATATGAAGGTCAACAATAAAAAGACAAAGACAATGAAAATAGGCAGAATCGTTGAAAATGTCAACTGTTTTGTGAATGGAGAACCTGTGGAACAAGTAAAACATGTCAGCTACTTAGGCACAATTTTTAATAAACATGGTAAATTAAATATGGAAATAGACAACAGAATGAACAAAGCTGGTATGGTAGGCAGTCAATTGAATAAATTCATATGGAATAAGAGAGAAATTAGTCAGAACCCTAAATTAGCTGTATACAAGACAGTGTTCAAACCAGTTTGAACTTATGGATCTGAGAGCTCAGTCAGAAGTAAAACACTTGATCAAAGACTAGAGACTGCAGACATGAGAGTCCTGAGAAAGATTATAGGCGTGAACAGATGGCATCAATGGCAATATCATACTAAAAACAAGGATATTAGGAAAGATCTTGACATCGTCAGCATCCAGGAATGCGTTAGCAGAGCTAATCTCAGGTGGTTTGGTCACTTAAATAGAATGGAAGAGGAAAGATTAGCAATACAAGTGTTCTCTGCCAGGTTGGCAGGAAAACGATCCAGAGGAAGACCAAGATATAGGTGGATTGATACGGTACAAAGTGCCTTAGACGATAGAAATATAAGATCTAATGATGTTGGAGTCTTGACAAGTAACAGACTGATTTGGAGGAAAATTATAGATAGGAAGTTAGTAATGATGTAAATTTTTCATGTTGTACTATCATATCCAGTACAGCCCTTGAGGGTACATAAATGTACCCTCACGGGGTGTACAGGATATGATACAAACAGGATATGGTACAATTTTTCAATACATGACAAATGATGGGGAACTAGGTGTCATTCATGGAAGTTGTGTAAGAATGTGGTTAACAAGGATGTGCAGATTCAATTTTTTACATGGGGAAGCACTGAATGAGTGGAATGGATTGCCAGAATTAATTGTGAGTTCCATGAGAGAAAATAAGTTTAAGGAGAGGTATGATAGGTTTAATTATTATTATTACGAAAGAATTGTGGAAGAAATTTACCGCCCACTACTACCACTAGATTTGCACAGACAATCACAAACATCCATGCCCACAACAGGATTCAAACCCACAGCCTTTTGGCTGGAGAGCAGATACTCTAACCACTTGGCCAACTGGCCGGCATATATAATAATTTGAGTCTCTGAACTCTATAGTGATACTGTATAATAATAATAATATACTTGGACTTTCTGAAACTAGAACAAAAGGAAAAAAGTTACTGAAATAAGCAAGTGGTGTTTTTACATGTCATTGGAAGAGTTATGGTGAAGAAAGGTGGAATTATGGTCCATAAAAGATAGTAAAATAACATTTTGAATTTAAACTAATTGCATCTCTTAGATTGAAAATCAATAAGCAGCTTCATGTGGATGCAACAGAAATATATGCACCTACCTTTGGAAGAGTCGTTCAGATGATGAAATTTACAATTTCTATGAGAATCTCTCCAACATCCTCAGATCTAATACATGTCATTAGAAAGTTATAATGGGAGGCTAACTGTAAAGCAGGCAAGAAAGAACAAGGAGAAAGTGCTTTAAGTGTGCGATGCATGGACAACGACTTACTGACTTGGAGAGAGCCCAGGGGATGTATATATGTATTATTTTCTTAAAAAAATTAAAAACACAAGTAGACTGGACCATCACCAAATGAAGAAGTTTATAATGAAACTGATTACATTATGGTGAACAACATGAAAATATTAGAAGATGTATCTGTTGTAAACCAGTTAACTATGACAGAGCCAGTGAGAACAAGGATAAACACTAAGAAAGAGGTTGAAACTGCTAAAAAAGGTGAAGATATAATAGCCAAAGAAAAGTTTGATGAAATAATGGAAGGAAAGTTGAAAGAAAGAGGCATGAATGAATCACTTATCTGGAAGATTGGAGGAAACAGTTTCACAGTAACAGAAGTTACTGAAAATTTACAAAAATTCATGACTAACATACAGAACATCTAGAAAAAGTCTTACTTTACAGACACTTGATCTAACTTAAAAAAAAAAAAAAAAAGGAAGAATTAAGGGAAACTGAGATACAGAATCTCCAGAAATGCAAAAGTCAGTTAGAAAAGAAATCAAAAATAATATCAGAAAATATAACAAGAAATTCAAGACATAATAGAAAACAAACAAATCTCTGAAAATGATTAAATAAAATTACATAGAACGAATGAAAAAAAAATGGACTCTGAAACTGAAAAATAATGAAGGAATAGCACAATACAAAGAAAAGAAAAGAAGAGGGAAAAATTTTATTATATATATGCATTATTGTAGAGCCAGCCGAATGGTTAGCATGTCTGTTCTACAGCCAAGAGGCCGTGGGTTCGAATCCCGCCGTGGGCATGGATGTTTGTGATTGTCCTACAAACTTTGTGTGGAAACCTACCACTTATTCAAGCAGAAGACATCATCGACAAAACCATGTGAGGTACAGCAGTGACCATACAGTGTCTACGGACGTCAAATGTGAAAAAGGAAAAAAAAAATTGTAGAGCCTCCATAGCTCAGTCAGTATAGATGAAGTCCTTTGGTCGGAAAGACCTTGGTTCAATTCCCATCAATGATGTGAGAACCTTTATCTAGTCTCTTTCGATGAAAGGTGAGTTAGCCAGTCTCATACGGCGGTAGGGTTTTTTTTTTCACCCAGAAACTCAGGTTTTTCGTCCCCCAGATCAGGCAAACTGGCCGTGTGAACACACACATGGATTACAGTCAGGAATACTTAAGACCCAGCCATAGGCTTGACCAGTCAGCTATGCTTTCCCAAACCCAGATAAAATTAGGGGGGGGGAGGAATTGCGATGGTGCCATACTTCTCTGTAAAAAGGGCCTGACGGCAGTTGTATCATCATAAACTAAACAAATAATTCATTATTACATCACTATATATATACACAGTCATACCCTGACTTACGCTATCCCAACTTATGCGAATCTGGAGTTACACAGTTTCTTATATGTACATATTCCCGTCCCGCTTCACACCTCACCACTAGTTGTATCTTTCAGGCGCCAGCCGCATTCGCCAGTGTCGCACATGCTGTGAACAAGCACTGACATGTTTCGCACAGTCTCCATTCATACACAATTTTTATAGTCTACAAACCTTGCGATTGTTTAATGTTATGTTCTTGATAAAAATTTTATCATATAAAAAATAATAATGTCATCCAAAAGAAGTAAATCTGATTCTTCTACAGCTAGCAAGAAAAGAAAAAAATTGACTTTGGAAACAAAACTCAACATTATTAAGGATTTTGAAGGCGGAATGAAAATTTGTGAGCTAGCAAAGAAGTTCGATCTACAGGAATCCACTGTAAGAACAATCAAAAACAAAGGTTTACAGATTTTGGAGGACATAGATTCTAACCAGGAATGAATTGCAGCCACGAGGCAAGGAATAAAAAAATCATTTGCTTGCTATGAAGAAATTTTGCATGACAAGAAAAAGACATTATGCTGTCAGATTAATCTATTAGATTTTATGAAACCATTGACATCAAAATAACTTTCTTTTTTTTATGTACGAAAAACTACAACTATGATTATATTTCTTAAAAAATATAGGCGTTTTTGTAAACCTTTGGTCCCAATTGTATGTTTGTATATATAAATTACATGCAAAATTATACCCCGAGTTATGCGAATTCGACTTACGCATTTTTTGTTGGTCCCACCTACTGCATAACTTCGGGGTTTTACTGTACATAATAATGAAATCTGTAGTGAGTTTTATAGGTACCTATGCAGAGGTAGTGAAACAGATATAAATCTTCTATTAAATTTAGATGACGCATCTTCAGAGCCACCAATCGTAACAGAAGAATTACAAAAGTCCTCAATTAAGCAAACAATAATAAACCCTGGAGAAGATGATAATGGTATTAATACCGTTAATGGAACATGTGCACGAGACATATTAGCCCATGTCTCAGTTGCAGCTAAAGTATATGATATTACACTATTAGAGTTCAATTGCAGAAAGCTGCAAAGATTAAAAAAAAAAATCTTAAGAACAATTAATAGTTATCACTTCCCAAAACTTGTATATTGGCATACAGTCTGATCAGTTCAGGTTTGGATGATTTCTTAGTGTTATATTTCACATATTTCAAGGAAGAGAATTGAATCTGAACTTGCTGGAGTGAAGAAATTTTGTCTGGTTCCAAAGAACTTTGTGCCTAGTCTCAATAGCATGAGAAGCATGGCCAGATATGTCAGATTCTAAAAATGTAATATAGTCTTGATGTTCTTCAATTCTAATAAAGGGCAACCAGTCTGTCCAAAATAGGAAAGAATATGTGAGCAGGGTACTTGATAGACATATGGAGAAGAAAGAGCTGGTAATGTATTCTTTGTTAATGGAAAGAAGACGGTTTCCAAATTGGTTTGAAGGAAGCATATAGACTGAATTTAGGAAGAATCCTTGCTATTTGTTCTGAGGTTGCTTTGACGTTGGCTATTGAAATTCTTTTCACATCGGATTGTATTATGGTAGAAGGATGATAATTATCAATTTTTGAATGGAAATTTTGATGTATCCATTAAATTTCAAACTGCTTTCAATTTTATTCAGTTCAGCTAACAAAAGAGAATCAGAAGAGGAGATCATATGAACTCTGTACAAGATTCTTGATAATATCCATTTTTTGTGATGAATGGTGGTGGTGGTGCGAGGATGGGCAAATGTATCTACCAGTAAAGGTTGGCTTCTGATAAACTGAAAATTCAACATGACTTGTGACTGAGATTCGGCTGCAACTGAGACATGAGCTAATATACGCATGATTTATGACTTATTATTTGATTTACCTTTTGAATGCAGTTAATGGTCTATCTCCCTGATGATATCCATGTAACATTGGATGAAATACGTTGCAGTTTTTAAATAAATTCTATATAATTTATGTTACATGTGCAAGCCATAAAACTTACTTTAATATGGTAATGGTAATATTTCCAGAACACACAAAATCAGAAGAGTCAAGGTTCACAGTTTCATAAGGTCATACTAGACATGTTCGATATGTTCGATAACTACAAAAATATTCCACCGCATGGCATAAATCAGCCATTATCTTCAAGATCATCATCCTTTCAGGGATTTGGGTCCCAATGGCCCATTCCAGTCTCATTCCATCTTTTCCTTGGTTGTCCCTGACTTTTATGTCCTCCAGCTGGATGGTATCACAGTATTTTTTTAGTAACCTTGAACTGTCAATTCTTCCAAAATGCTCAAATCCACTTTTTCGTTATTTATATATTTTGTCCAATACTGAGTCTATTTTTAGTTCTTTACATATTCCTGTGCTTTTTTTTTTTTTTCTTGTACTGGAGAGTATAGCCTGCTGAACTTTGCAGGAATTTAATTTCTCCAGTTTCTATTATTTTTTTTCTTCTGCACTTTTTATGGTCCATAATTCACTTCCACAGTCAAGAGGTTCTTGTCAAAACTTTATCAACTCTTATTCTTCTATGCCTTTCAGCTTGGTTAGGTTTGAAAATATTGATCATTCCTGTTATCTTCATGAAATATGAAATTTTGACATCAATGTCAGCTTCTTTTGTATATGATACAGCACATCCAAGGTATATGAACCAGTTAATTTGTTCTAAAATTTTATTTTCAATCATGTTTTACTTCTAACTGGAGATGGTCCTTTAAAAACCGTGATTTTTGTTTTATTTGCATTGCAAATTTTTTAGCAATTATGTTTAAGGAGTATATGGATTTCTGGAGTTTATCTTCAATTCTGGCAATGATTATCTGGTCATCTGCAAACAAAAGGGTATTAAGTATAGTTTCACAATCCAGTTTAAATGCTGGTTTTATTTATATTTGTCTTCCATTTCTTTACTATCACATCTATACAGGTATTAAATAAGAGTGGTGACATGGAGGCGTTCTTGACAGAAACTCCACTGTTTACTGAATTCTATTCTGTAACTTTTTCATTGATTCTTACTGCTATTTGGTTGTTTTGATACATGTCAGTTATTACAGCAAGCAGCTGATTACGATTGTTTAAATTCTTGGGTATGACCCCCAAGTTGTTCCATAAGACTGTCAAAGGTTTTCTGATAATCTACAAATGCTATGTGTGGTACTATGTTGAATTTGCAATGCTTTTTTTTTTTTTTTTTTTAAGATTTTGAACATAAAAGATGGGTCAATACACAATCATCCTTTACAAAAGCCATTTTGTTTCTTTACAAAGTTTATCTTCGACATGTGATTTAAGTTTTGAAGTTAAATATTCATGCATGTAACTTAAAACAGGTAACTGGGAGATTTATTCCTCTGTAGTTTTCATAGTTGCACTATGAAAACTACAGAGGAATAAATCTAGTTGCACTTTTTAAATATTGGAATGATAATTGCCTTATTCCAACTTTCTGTGTTATTTTCTTGCTGACAGTTATTGTCAAATAATTTTAAAAGTCATTTGATGAATAGGATGGCTGAATATATTTATTCATTCAGTTTATTTTATTTATTCATTCAGTTTATTTTATTTATTTATTCAGTTCTATATTTATTCCATATTCTCCATCGGATTTTCCTGACTCAGTTTGCTGTATTACTTGTTTGATTTCTTTGTAATGTCATTTCTTCCACTTTGTAGTTAGTTGGCATTATATCAGTTTTAAATTCATTGCTATCTTGCCGTAAATATCGGACAGGTTTTGTCTTTAATTACAGTGGCATCTTGCTAATCCAAACCTCTTTAGTCCGAACCCTCCAGTAAGCTGAATTGTGGTTTGATAGAAAAAAAGTTTTATTTATAACGTATTATTATTTTGTGCACTATTATTTTGCCACCAAACAGTACTCTATTGCTGCAACCAATGGATCAGAACACAATACAATTCATTAAATTAAAAGATTGTAAAGCCTTGCTCTTAAATGTAATTTCCCAAATTATGACATTACCACATCAATAAAAAATATAAACTTGAAGGACGTAGCATTCTCAGTTGTTGCTGCTGCTTGGGAAGACTTGAACTTGAAGCAATTCGAGCGTCATGGAAAAATCTGTGGCCTTCTAGAATTTATCAAGATAACTACGGTGATACACAAAAAGAGGAAATTCAAAACATGCATAATTTAGTTAAAAATATAAATCCAGATGTTGAAATTTCACAAACAGATATTACGGAATGGATTACAGGTAGAACCAAAAGTGAATTCGAAATCAAATCAGATGCTGAAATTATAAATATGACGCTACAGAATGAATTCGAAGATGATGATGATGACGATAAAGAACTCTAAGAAAAAAAAGTAAAACATGATGAGACAGTTGACAGTTAGAATGGGCTAAGCAGAATTATAGGCCATTCCACAAAATTTTATTGCTAATGCAGCTCCTAGAAGACGGATTCGAAAAAAGTTCAGCTTCTAAGGAGTAAACGAAAATCAGTGACTTTTTTACAGAGAAATAAAATAAAAAAAAACTTTTTTGTGTGTTATTTTGTGAAACTTTTTTTGTGGGGGTTGTGTACAAGAAAATTATATTTTTTACACAGAAAATACAAAATAATTTTCAGTACAGAAAATTATTTTGTACTGAACTATGCAATTTTATTAAATCAGAATCCTCAACAATACATATAAACTAAATTTTTTACTAAAATTAACTTGTATTATTTTTTTAAGTTTTACATTACAGTGCAGTAGCTTTTTCTATCAGTATCTTCATTTATTTACAGAATTAAATTGATGTACCATTAGAATCTGATTATTTTTGTCTTAAACGCTAGTTATTGTTGTCTCTTGGTGGAGAAATTCGCTAATCCAAATAATCACAGTTTTATTTGTTTGGATTAGCGAGATACTACTATATTTCAAATTTAGCTTTTTCTTTATGATCATCAAATCCCTGACATTTACCCTCGAGAAGTGTACAGGATATTATGTTAGTACTATACAAAGAAATCACATCGTTACTAACTTCCTATCAACAATTTTCCTCCAAATTAATCAGTTATCTATCAAGACTCCAACATTATTGGATCTTCACTTTCTGTCTTCTAAGACACTTTTTCAATTCACCTATATCTTGGTCTTCCTATAGGTCTTTTTCTTGCCAACCTGGCAGAGAACACTTGTTTTGTTAATTTTTCCTCTCCCATTTTATTTAAGTGACCACCATACTACCTGAGATTAGCTCTGCTAACACATTCCTAGATGCTAACAATGCCAAGTTCTTTCTTAATATCCTCATTTTTAATATGATATTGCCATTGATGCCATCTGTTCATGCCCCTAATCTTTCTCAAGACTCCCATATCTGCAGTCTCTAGTCTTTGGTCAAGTGTTTTACTTCTAACCCAACTCTCAGATCCATAAGTTGAAATTGGTTTAAACACTATCTTGTATACAGCTAATTTAGTGTTTTGACTAATTTCTCTCTCATTCCATATAAATTTATTCAATTGACTTCCTATGACCAGCTTTGTTGATTCTGTTGTCTAATTCAACATTTAATTTACCATCTTCATTAAAAATCGTGCCTAAGTAGCTGAAATGTTTAACTTATTCTACAGATTCACCATTCAGGATGCAGTTGATATTTTCAATGTTTCTGTTTTGTTATTGCCGATTTTCATAGCAAATCTATTACAACAGTTATTAAATTTAGTCAGGGAATCTTTCAGACTTGTACTATACTTATTATTATTATTATGTAACACTTCCAGGTAGTTCAAAGACGCATAGAGGCAGGGCACCTAACCTACAACTATCTGTCTTCACCCCTCCACCAACGCCATCTATTGCTGACCACAACAAGTGTTTTCACAGACAATCACAAACATCTATGCCCATGGCAGGATCTGAATCTACAGCCTTTTGGCTGGAGAGTGGATATGCTAACCAAATGGCCAACCATGCCGGCCACTAGACTAATTTTGATATCATGTTTAATACCGCTTTCTTTCATAATGTGATCCATATAGATAATGAATAACAGAAGGGATAACGTAAAATCTGGTGTCCTTGTCTGACACCAGATTTTATATCAAACATTCTTCCTGTACTTCCTTCAATTTTAACTGCTGATTTACAACTAAAGTAAAGACAAAGTACTGCTTGATATAATGCCCCATTGACACAACATAACTGTGCCATTTTGAATAGCTGCTCTCTTGGGACCTTCATACCTTTTGCAGGTCTACAAAACTTAAATACAGATCTTTGTTATATTCCCATTATTTCTCAACTATCTGTCGTAAAGTGAAATTCTGGTCCTAAAAGCCTCTATTTGGCCTGAGTTCAGCTTGTTGTTCACCAAGCTTCTCTTCCACAATCCTGCTCAATCGTTTCTCAAGTATACTTGCATATAACTTACCAGGAACACTCAGTAGAAAAATACATCTGTAATTCTTGCATTCAGTTTTATTTCCCTTTTTATATATGAGTACCATGAGAGCTCTACTCCAATCATCTGGAATTCATCCATCTCTCCAGGCCTTCTGAACTATGCAGGACAGCAATGTGCTGTCACTGCTTGTGTTGTTTAGCAATTTTTTGAAGTAATTACTCCATACATCAAAGATATCTTTTTCTCCATTTCTAAGTTTTCATTTCACCTTGATCATCTCTGATTCCTTTAATAGTACTCTTTCCTCCATTTCTGGGCTTTTTCAACAGTCACCAGAATATTTTGCCAATTTCCTGATATTTATTTTCTATATTCCTGCCAAAGTCTTCCCATGACATTGTTTAGTTAGTTTTACACAGTTTTTAGCTTTCTTACATTTGTCTCTGTATTCTGTTAGAGCACAAACTGACTTATTCACCTGGATCTTTTGATATGCCTTCTTCTTTTTCTTCACTGCCTCTTTAACTTCCTGTGTCCACCATGGAGTTCTGATTTTTCTATCTTTGGAAACAATCTCGCCACATGCCTCTCTGGCTGAATCAATGTTTTCTTCAGGGCTTCCCACTGAATCTCCAAGGTTTAGTTCCTATTCTCAAAATCTTTCATTTTTTCTTAAATAATGTTTGTGTATTTTAGTATACAGTTGACAACTGAGAGCTGCTAAACTTTTATTGACTTTAAAACTTTCTTACATGTTCTTCTTTTCAAAATGAAATTCAACTTTATCCTGCTCAAGACTACATAGTGATCACTTCCAATTTCAAATCCTCTGTACACTCTGGTGTCCTGCACCTGGGAAAAAAATCACTATCGATTTTTAATATCGATAGTGATTTTACGTAATTAATAACATAGTCAATGAGACTTTTCTTATTCCTTGACTCTTCTCTCCATGTGAATTTGTGCACATTTTTACGAACATTGTGTTAGTAATGACCAGTCCATATCCTAAGCAGAATTCCAACAGGTATTTGCCATTATTATTAGCTTTGCTCTTTTCTCCAAAATATTTTCTTTTACTTTTACCTCCTTATTCATGTATCTTAGAATGCTGTAGGTATTTGGCCTCCTCACTATAAGTCCTCTTTCCATTTTGCTATGAAGTTATCACATATTTCTCTATTATTTTTCCAGCATGCATTATTACTATTGCTGTTTTGTACAGGGTAGGCCATAAGTCATGAAAGGATGATTAAATACAAACCCTAGATGGTTTTTTTAGTTATGAAAAATCACATTTTGTAAATGCCTTCCATTTTCGGCTTTACAAAGACAGGTGCTTTTTATGGCATGTTTCATGATAGCTGTTAATGTTTATAGCTGCAGCACTAATTTCTGCACTTGGAATGCTGGGACTTCTTCATGTACATCTTTTCCTTCAAGTAACCCCACAAGAAGGAGTCAGGAGCCATGAGATCTGGAGCAGGTAATGGCCAATTAATTGGAAACTTTTGCAAAATTATTTGCTCACAAAACATAGGCCTGATTTTCAAAATAAAATTGCATGATTTTGGTTCCTTGTTGCATTATGAACTTTTCCATAATTAATTTCCCAAATGTTTCTTAGGGAAAAAAAAAAAAAAAATCATGTTTTATAAGCTACCCAGTATTTATAATAAATGTCCACTTCTAGTAATTTTCTGTTTATCCATTGTTTATATGTTCCTTTCTTTTCTTTAATGCTTCAATGTTTTAATCCCAATTTCTTATTCCCCTTCTCTTTCATTTACTTTTTGTTCTGATAATTTAAAAAATATATTTATTAATATATTTTTTAAATTATTCTATTCTATCTCATTGTTTTCTTTTATCTGCTGCAGATTTCCATTTATTCTTCGCAAATGATGGCAGTTAATAATTTTATAATCCAAGAGTTGAACCCTAAAAGATTCCTAGAGATTTCTCTCAGAACTCATTTGGCCATATCAAACATTTTCTGCTTGTAAGGCACGTCTGACTGAATTATCTTGGCTTCAAACACCTATTTTGCTAATCTTTCCTCATTCGTTCTATATAAATGGCCATATCACCTTAGATTAACTCTGCGTACACATTCTTGAATGCTAACAATGTCAAGTTCCTTTCTAATATCATCATCATCATCATCATCATCGAATTCCTGCCATGTACCCTCAAGGGGTGTACAGGATATGACAGTACTACATGAAAAAATTACATCATTACTAACTTCCTATCTACAATTTTCCTCCAAATCAGTCTGTTACTTGTCAAGACTCCAACATTATCAGATCTTATATTTCTATCGTCTAAGGCACTTTGTACCGTATCAATCCACCTATATCTTGGTCTTCCTCTGGGTTGTTTTCCTGCCAACCTGGCAGAGAACACTTGTTTTGCTAATCTTTCCTCTCCCATTCTATTTAAGTGACCATACCATCTGAGATTAGCTCTGCTAATGCATTCCTGGATGCTGACAATGTCAAGTTCTTTCCTAATATCCTCATTTTTAATATGATATTGCCATTGATGCCATCTGTTCACGCCTCCAATCTTTCTCAGGACTCTCATATCTGCGGTCTCTAGTCTTTGGTCAAGTGTTTTACTTCTGACCCAGCTCTCAGATCCATAAGTTAAAATTGGTTTGAACACAGTCTTGTATACAGCTAATTTAGTGTTCCGACTAATTTCTTTCTTATTCCATATGAATTTATTCAATTGACTTCCCACCATACCAGCTTTGCTGATTCTGTTGTCTATTTCTATATTTAGTTTACCATCTTCAGTAAAAATTGTGCCTAAGTAGCTAAAATGTTTTACTTGTTCCACAGGTTCTCCATTCACAACACAGTTGACATTTTCAATGATTCTGCCTATTTTCATTGTCTTTGTCTTTTTATTGCTGACCTTCAAACCATATCTATTACAACAGCTATTCAATTTAGTCAGAGAATCTTGCAGACATGTAGCGGATTTATTTAGAAGTATAACATCATCCGCATAAAGCAAAGAGCTGACATTAACATCTCCAATTTTGATATCAGTTTTAATACCACATTCCTTCATAATGTGATCCATATAGATAATGAATAACAGAGGGGATAATGTACATCCTTGTCTCACACCAGATTTAACATTAAACCATCTTCCTGTACTTCCTTCAATTCTAACTGCTGACTTACAACTCAAATAAAGACTAAGTATTGCTTGATATAATTCCCCATTGACACCATATAACTGCAGCGTATTGAATAGCTTCTCTCTTGGCACCTTGTCATATGCCTTTTCCAAATCGACAAAACTTAAATACAGATCTTTGTTATATTCCCATGCTTTCTCGACTATTTGTCGTAAAGTGAATATCTGATCCTGACAGCCTCTATTTGGCCTGAATCCAGCTTGTTCTTCACCAAGCTTTTCTTCCACAATTCTTCTCAACCGTTTCTCAAGTATACTTGCATAGATCTTGCCAGGAACACTCAGTAGGGAAATACCTCTGTAATTCTCACATTCAGTTTTATTTCCCTTTTTATATATGGGTACTATGAGAGCTCTACTCCAATCATCGGGAATTCGTCCCTCTGTCCAGGCTTTCTGAACTATGCAGTGCAGCCACTGTAAGACTCTTATACCACCATACTTCAGCATTTCTGGTCGAATATCATCTACTCCTGCTGCCTTTCCACATTTCAAGCCTTTGATGGCTTTTTCTACTTCAAGTATGGATATGTATTCCTGACTGCATGCCTGGTCAGTGTTTTTTATCACTGTGCTGTCATCACTGCTTGTTTCATTTAGCAGTTTTTCAAAGTAATTACTCCATACTTCAAGGATATCTTTCTCTCCTGTTTTCATTTCACCTTTATCATCTCTAATTCCTTTTACAGCACTCTTTCCTCCATTCCTAAGCTTCTTCAACAACCTCCAGAATATTTTGCCACCTTCTTGATATTTATTTTCTATATTCTTGCCAAAGTCCTCCCATGACTTTTGTTTAGCTAGTTTTACACACTGTTTAGCTTTCTTACATTTGTCTCTGTATTCTGTAAGAGTAAAAGCTGACTTATTTGCCAGGAACTTTTGATATGCTTTCTTCTTTTCCTTCACTGCCTCTTTAACTTCCTGTGTCCACCAGGGAGTTCTGATTTTTTTATCCTTGCACACAACCTCACCACATGCCTCTCTGGCAGAATCAATCAATGTTTCCTTCAGAGTTTGCCACTGAATCTCCAAGGTTTGATTCCTGTTCTCAAACTCTTTCATTTTCTTTTCAATAATATTTCTGTATTTTAGTCTACAGTTCACATCTGAGAGCTGCTCAACTTTTATTCGCTTTAAAACTTTCTTACATGTTATTCTTTTCAATATGAAATTCAATTTTATCCTGCTCAAGACTAAATAGTGATCACTTCCAATTTCAAATCCTCTGTACACTCTGGTGTCCTGCACCAGGGAGAAAACATCACTATCAACAATAACATAGTCAATGAGACTTTTCTTATTCCTAGCCTCTTCTCTCCATGTGAATTTGTGCACATTTTTATGTTGGAACATGGTGTTAGTAATAACCAGTCCATGTCCTGAGCAGAAATCCAACAGATATTTGCCATTATTATTAGCTTTGCTCTTTTCTCCAAATTTTCCCAAAATATTTTTGTATGTCTCACAATCATTTCCTACTCTACTATTTAGATCACCAACAAGGACCAACTTTTCCTTTTTCATTGTGTCAGTTGCTTTTTCTAAAGCCTCAAAAAATTCCTCCACTTCTACCTTAGTAGAACCTTCTGTGGGACCATAGGCACAAATAAGTCTCATTGTCCAGTTCCCCATTCTCATATTTGCCCACATTACTCTACTTGAGACTGACTGCCATTCAAGAAGATTAGCCTCGTATTTTGTGTTGAATACTATGGCTACTCCTTCTTTTCCTTGATTGTCATTTCCTGAATATAACATTTTGTATTTATTGCTCAGAAAGATCTCAACAGTTTTGGTCTTTTTTGTTTCAGTCACCCCTATTATGTTGATCTGGTACTTATCTAATTCCTCAGCTAGCTCCATTTCTTTGCCATTCAGGCTTCTTACGTTGATAGTAACGATCTTTAACTCTGGTGATGTTGAGTTGGGGTTTGTTTTCAGATTTGTTCCAGTAGCTGACTTTTCGCTGTTCGCCCTGGTTCCCTGGCGAAAACAACGGGGGCCTTGTTTAACCGGGCGACGCCCCAGCCGGCATGAAATTTTGTCATGTTGTACCATCATTTTTTATTTTGGTTTAACCAATAAGAATACAATTTGGTCGGCTAAATCCCAAATTGCCAGCCCATCCTCGTTCGTTCAGTATCAAAGTAGATACCCAACAGGGTGCACCACGAGAAGGTGAGGATTGGACATTAGGTCAGAAGCCCTGGTCGGTTCTCCGCATTCCTTTAAAGGCTATGTGGAGGTCTCCTCTCAGTTATACAGCTTTGACCCTTAAGCACCCCCCTTTCTAATATCTTCATATTTAATATGATTCTGCCACTGAAGCCATTGGATCACTCTCCTGATTTTTCTCAGAACCCTCATATCAGTGTACTGTGGTCTTTGATCAAATGCTTTATTTCTAATCCAACTCTAAGATTCATAATTTAAAAGTGGTCTGAACACTATCTTGTATACTGCTAGTTTGGTGTTTTGGCTAATTTCTCTTATTCTATATAAATTTATTCAGCTGGAAACCCCCTTCATACCAGTTTTTCTTATTCTGTTATCCATTTCCAGATTTCACTTGCCATCTTCACTAAATTTTGTGATTAAATATCTCAAATATTTTATTTGTACTATAGACTCTACATTCAGAATGCAGCTGATGTGTTCAAAGTTTCTGCCTATTTTCATAACTTTTATCTTTTTATTGTTGATTTTCAAGCCAAATTTGTTACAGTTGTTATTCAATTTAGTTAGAGAACCCTGAAGACTTGCACTAGATTCGTTAAGGAGTACAACATTGTCTGCATAGTATGGCAGTACTATGCAGACAATGTTGTCTGCAGTACTATGCAGACAAAAAAAAGTATGGCATCTCCAATTCTAATATCAAGCAAAATGCCACTTTTTTTTTCATAATATGATCCACATAGATCCATAAACCTCCAGAGTTTTGCCACTGAAACTCTGAGGTTTGGTTCTTGTTTTCAAACTCTTCAAATTTTCTTCAATAATGTTTGTATAGTCAAGTCTACAGTTAACCTGTAAGTTAACAAGTCTACAGTCAACTTTTGTTTTTAAAACTTTCTTACATAATGTTGTTTTCGATGTAATATTCATTTTTATCCTGCATTGCACTAAGTAATGATCACTTCTGATTTCAAATCCTCTGTCCACTATTGTATCTTTGAATCATCATAAAACTCTCATTATCAGTAATGACATAGTCAGTGAGGCTTTCCTTATTCTGTGTGTCTTCTCTCCACATGAACTTGTGCACATCGTTATGCTGGAACATGGTGTTAATAATGATTAAACCATATGCTGAGCAGAAAACCAGCAGATACCATTATTATTAACCTTGGCTTTTTGTCCAAATTTTCCTTTTCCAAACATTTCTTTATGCCTAGTGGGATTCACTTCCTATTCTGTTATTTGGACCTGCAAGCACCACTTTTTCTATTTTCCTTATGTCAGATGCCTGTTCTAATCATATGAAAAATTCTTCCACATATCCCTTAGAAGAAGAACCGTTTGTGGGACCATAGGAAGAAATAAGTTTCATTGTCTATTTCCCCATTTTGACGTGTGTTAACATTACTTTACTTGAAACAGCTTTCCAATCAAGAAGTTTATCTTTATGTCTGGTGTTGAATGCTATCACTACTCTTCCCCTTCCATGATCATTATTGCCCAAATATAACATTCTATAGTTATTTAGCAAGCTCTCACTTATTTTTGTCTTCTTTGTTTCAGTAATATCAATTATATCCACATGGTACTTTTCCAATTCTTCTGTAAGTTCTTATTCCCTTTCATTAATACTCCTTATGTTCATGGTTCGTATCTTCAGTTCCTCTTACATTGGGTTTATTCTTTTTCTTCTAGATGTTGCAAGCTGAAGCTTGTTCTAGTAGATCACTTTTCACTGTTTACCCTGATTCCCTGGCAAAAACAACAGGGGCCCCTTGTTTAACCAGGCAAGTCCCAACAAGCATGAAATCTCCTCAATATTATACCATCGTATGTATATGGTTAAAGCCAATAGAGAGTACAATTTGGCTAAGTCCCAAATTGCCAGCCCATCTTCATTCATTCAGTACCTAGTAAATATCTACTAACAGGGTGCACCACATGAAGGTGAGGAATGGACATCAAGTCAAAAGCCCCAGTTGATTCTGTGCATTCCTGAATATTTTTAAGTTATTATCTGTGGAAAAATCCACAAGTTTGTATCCATTTCTATTGCATGTAGTTTCACCATTTGTTCCTATATCAGTACCATGTGGAATGTTCCCTACAACAGCATTGAAATCTCCCATTATTGATAGATAATCATTTGGAATTATTTTATCCTTTATTTTTTGTAAATCTGAATAAAAGGCATTGTTATCTTCCTCTCTTCCTTCCTTTGGGGCATAGATGTCAATAATAGTCAGGAAGAGACAACTTATTTGTAATCTTACTTCTAGAATTCTCTCACTGGAGTATTTGTAATATGTAATATTTCTTTTTAATCGATTTGTGAATAAAATCATTACTCATCCTTTCATTCTTTCTTCCTTTTTCACTCCACTATAGATATAGATGTAATTATGTGTTTCATATGAACCATTTTGTTTTTTCTTTGTTTTTCCTGTTATTACTGCTAATTTGATATTCTTTCTATTAAGATCTTGGTATTTGTAATGGATATTCCTGACATTCCAAGTAGCAATGTTCCAGATATTCTTGTTTATTTTTATTCTTTTTCCTTTCCTTATCCTGCTCGTATCCGTTAACCAGTCTAAGTCATTTTCCAGAGTAACAGTCCAGTTACTTCTTTCCTGAGACTTTCAAGTAAGAAAAAATTCAGTTAGGTTGGTTACCAGCCATCCACAACCTAGTTTGGTGGTAGGCTGGCTACCTTAAAATCTCCAAACTTGCCCTTAGTCTCCTTTCTCTCGTTTGTATCTCACCAAGCTTCCCCCACTGGGGTTAGTACCCGATCTTCCATATAGTTGCTCAGGTTTGAAGGTTCATCATGTAGGGATGAGAGTTATAATGGAAAGGAGAGGATTGTGTTAAGTTCTGAATTAAACAAAAATTAAATTAAATTTACGTTTCCTTCAAGCTTAACATGGGCTTGCAATTTTGAATCAATTATTGATGTACCAGAATGTACTAGACTCTTGTAAATTTCACTAAAATGTTACTTAGCTGAGAATCCTTCATTTAATATGTGATATTATAAAGTATTTGAGAAATGCTAAACTGCTTAAGTGTAAGTACTTATAAATTGCTGGGTGAAAGAGATAATCCGATTAAATAGAAATGGCCAGAATCGAAACATGTGCTTCAAAGAGTACAGGTGCACCTTTACGTAAGCAAATAAGTTTCCCCAAACACACACACACACTCATACACGCAGAAGAGTAGGCTAAGATTTCCATGTGTGGCGCGTAGTACTGGGTGACGTGAGGTGATGCTGAGAAAATGGGAGGAGTAATCGATGACGTGGAGTGAACGTGTGCCGCACAAAAAAAAAGGTCGTGCAGCGCCATGGAAGCTCTCTTGTACTCTTGTGCTCTGGTTCCTTAGGCTGAGTTTTAGACTTATTCTTGTGCGGAGTTTTTCGTTCCGGAGTTTTCGGGCGGTCTTGCTGATGTGTATGGAGCTTCCTCATGGCGACCCCTCATTCCCCACGGATTCGAGACAATGACGGAGGAACTTTGCCGTAGATTTCCAAACAATTTACCGGTCGGCGATCAGCCCAGCAGAAGATATTCATCCATACTTACGGAGATGTCGTTATGATGTTGAACGAGTTCACCATGGAACAATGTCTACCTATTTTCGGCAGCAGAAGTAAGTGCAAATTGAACCTTTGAAGAATGCCTCAGAGAAAGCAGAAGGAACGTGGTGTTGAAAGTAATTGTCCAGACAAGATATGTAAAATGGCCAGATAATTCCCCAGCAATCGGTAACGTACAATCCATGTTTTATTATGTGTACATGTGTATTAGAAGAATATATGTAAACTTTAGGAAGGACTTTAGAGAAATGTTTCTTTGAATGATAAAGTAATAATGAGAATTTTGCGTATTTTGTTAAGTAAATTAATTAAGAGCACGTGGTGCCTTAGAATTGTCTTTTAATGATAGAAAAGGTTATGAGAACTTTGTGAGAAGAAATTGTATAAGAGAAAATGAAGCTAGTTTAGTAATTCAGCTAATAATTGTCCTTAGCTAATAATTGTCCTTATTAATGAATAAGTGTAAAATTTTCAAGTGTAGATTGTAAGCCTTAACTGAAGTTCTTTGTCATGCTAAGATAGATGTTGAGAATCTAAGTAAATCAGTGCTCATTCATTAGTAATTGCAGGTTATATATTAAGAGTGAATTCATAGTATGTACAATGTTTCAATTGAATTAAATGTTTTGTTCCTTTTGTTTAACTGATGACTTGCCTGATTTTCTTCTCGGTTGCACTTGTTCATAAATTACAGACCACAGCAGGAGATTAAATTATAGAGAGGCTACGACTGCAAACATAACTCTTAATAACATAAGATTGTATATGCTAAACTGTGTTCTGGTTCCTTGATTCTACACTATCTGTTAATCTAGGATTCGGGGTGGCGCAGTGAAAAATAAATTTTCCCTGAATCTGAAAAAGGAATCAGAACCAGTGTGAGACAAAGGAATAGGTATCCACCATTAGTAATTCCTTTGTCCCACAAACCACTAGCATCGTTCTTGTAAGTATAGATCGGCCACGAGAGATATTGAAGTTAAGAGAATTAAGAATGAAGATAAAGTTTTAGTATAATTAAGAAGTAAAGATAAGAATTAGTAAAGATAAGAGAATATAGACTAAATATAGAGTAAAATAATAGGAAAAAAATAAAAAGAAAAGATTTTACAATTGTGATTGGTGGATCTACTTGAGAGGTTCATATATTGCGCTTCCATTTCCCCTTGAAACCCTGAAGCCATTATCTTAATTTATCAAAAAGAATAGTAGAGATGATATCAATAACTATAGAACAATCAGTTGGTTACCACAACTGTACAAAATTTTTATATTCATCATATTAAATATAATCCAAAGATTTTTGATTATGAACCATAATCAAAGTCATATGAACAAGCATGCTTCAGAAAACAAGATTTTTCACTATCTATCATATCATGACAACACTTTTCACCAAGTAACAGACAAAGTAAATGAATATATTCTTCATAAATATTTAATGTTTTTGAAAAAGCATTTGATCAATCAGAAATAACAAACTGCTTAAAAAAAAACAAGCAATCCCGGCAAAAGGATATTAAATCATTAAAAACAATATATCAGAACTGTAGCTTCAATCACTCAGTAGGTATAGATAAAGCCCTTTGGCTGGAAAGACCTGGGTTCAATTCCCGTTTATGATGTGAGGAACCTTCATCGGGTGTTTTCAACTAAAGGTGAGTTAGCTCGTCTAATACAAAGGTAGAGGTTTTTCCTTTCTCCTGGAAACTTGGGTTTTTCCATCCCTCAAAACAGACAAACTGGCCAGGTGAACAAACAGATCTACAGACATAGAACTCTTAGGGAAAATAATGGTAGAGTGCAATGGCCCCAAGACAGGAAATAATAACTTTTGACCAATACCTTGTCTCAGATCGAAATGCCAATAATGGTATCCTGGATTCTTCCATATGCTAAAAAAACAACATTAGAACTCAGTCAGTATAAAGTTAGAACATCCCAGAAAGAATTTGGTATTGAGAGAGGAGTAATGTAAGGAGATCCAATATCACTCAAATTGTCTTCTGCTCACATTAGAATTTTTTAGGAAGGTCAATGGAAGAAATATCAATCATTCAGGTTTTGCAGATGATATTGTTCTTTTGAAAAAAAAATAAAGATGAGTTCAGGTAATTCTAAATGACAGAGAAAGCAAGAAAAAAAAAGGGTTTAAAAATGACATATCCAAAACCAAACTGATGACAAATTTAGATCATATTTTAAATATAATCTAAATGTTCATTAAGTATAGTCTCTGGGAAAATTCCCATGTTACTCCTCTTAAACACTATTATTATAATTACAGCTATTATAGCCTGTTTTTGTTTAGGACTGTCCCTTATTTAAATACATTGGATATCAATACTCAAGAGGGGTATATATATTTAATAGCCTGTTTTTGTTTAGGATTTTATTCTACCTTAATTGCCTTCTATACTCACTAATAATGCCCTAAATATATATATACCCCTCTTGAGTATTGATAGCCAATGTATTTAAATAAGGGACACTCCTAAACAAAACAGGCTATAATAGTCATAATTATAATAACTAAATGTTCATATTTAAAATTAGCATATAATCTTATTGAAATTGTGGATGGCATTATTAGTATTAAGGGAAACATCCAGGGAGTCAGGGACTCATTGAAGCCACACATCATCCACACCAACCGTCATACTTTTCTGGAATTCATTCACTCTACTTGCACTTCACTACCTCCAACAGCAAATCATTCCAAATTGTGCACCCCTCAGAAAGAAAAATCTAGTTCTCACTTCCTTCTTTACTGCATTTCATAGATGCTCTCTTGTTCTCTTCCCACTCTCCATAACATCAAAAATCCCATCTATGATATTCTGTATGACCCTTTCAGACGTTTATAAGTCTCAATCATATCACCAATTTTTCTCCTGTTTGCTAGTGTCTGTAATCCACAAACATTCGACTGATCTAAATATTCTGTAACCCTGATATCATCTTTAACAATCTTCTTTGCACTCTCTCCACTGTATCAGAATCACCATGGAAACAGAAGACCAGACCTGCACACACAATAGGCCGAGTGATGTCACATCAAAGTCTTGGAAAGAGGCAAAATGATTTCTTTATTCTTACATGTTAATGTTAATTTCAGCATTACAATTATACTCTGAATTATATTCATAACCTTTGCTATATAGCTTCTGGATTTCAACTTCCTATCTACTAAACCTTTAGGATCCCTAGTATATTTACCAACATTAAAATGACAGTTATTAATTATATGAAGAGCCAAAGGCTTCAATCCGGCGACATGAACTTATTTAAGTTAAGGGATATTACATCCCATATTGTTTCTTTGCCGAATAAGAAACTCAAAGAGTTTCATGCTGAATATAGAGTTTGGCAATTCCAAGTGTAAGCAAATACTTGGATAGTGCAACTGGCCCATATGGTAGTGCAACACTGAGGCAACTCATAGTAAGGGTGGAGCAAGCTCTGATCACTATTCTTGGTATTTTACCCATAATATTAACTTAGCTCCTAGGAGCTGTATTACTGTTCTACATTATGAGAGAAGGTCACTACCCAGCCGAACTTTATATAGTTTCTATATTTGGCATGCAACTCTTTGAGTTTCTTATTCGGCTAAGAAACAATACAGGATGTAATATCCCTTAACTTAAATAAATTCATGTTGCTGAATTGAAGCCTTTGGCTCTTCATATAATTAGTAATTTATTATGACACCTTCTTGGCAATTCTCATAGTAGGGTATGTAAGTTCTGTTTGCTACAAACTTGGTATTAACTAGGTCTACCTACTCACTGATGAGACCTCAATAAAGGTTGAAACCAGTCTGGGTAGTGACCTTCTCTCATAATGTAGAACAGTAATACAGCTCCTAGGAGCTAAGTTCACATTATGGGTAAAATACCAAGAATAGTGATCAGAGCTTGCTCCACCCTTACTATCAGTTGCCTCAGTGTTGCACTACCAAATGAGTCAGTTGCACTAACCAGGTATTTGCTTACACTTGGAATCGTCGAACTTTATATAGTTTCTATATTCGGCATGAAACTCTTTGAGTTTCTTATTCGGCTAAGAAACAATATGGGATGTAATATCCCTTAACTTAAATAAATTAAAATGACAGTCATTTTCAAATGCTCACAATTACAGCCTATTCAAATCATTCAGCAAGTGCTAAATGTCAGTTGCATTCCCGATTATCTGGCCTATCTTTGCATCATTAACATCAACAAATAGTCGTATGGCTCTTGTCAAATCCTTCTCAATATCATTAATGTAAAGACTAAATAACAATGAACCAAGGACTCAAAAAAAGATGGAAGAACTTAAGAACATTTTATACAAAAATAACAACCACATTGCATGCTTACGAGAAACGAGACTAAATCAAAATCTGAAGCTTCAAATCAAAAGCTATTCAACATTAAGGAAAGACAGACCGAATCAATCTCATGAAGCCTTGCAGAAGTCCAACCCCATGTCCGAGGCATTTGCCCACATGCAAGGCCGAAGTGGCAAGAAGCAGGGGGGTTGAAGCGCAAAATGCAGTAGCATGAAATTCTTTTTTTTTTTTTCTTTGCTTAATCCTGCCTCTGCCTCTTTTTTTTTTTTTTTTTTTTAAGAGTTGGATGGTTACATCAAACTCAGAAAACTTTCTAGTATCTTACCCAAGTTTTCTTTAGTCTAATTGTGCAGAGAACCCTGAGAATTGCTGGCTAACGGGCTCTGGCAAACCCAATTCCATAGAGCGTCTGTTCTGATTACAAACTTACTACTGCGTCCAGGGTAACCAAAGCGTCGAGAACTGCAGTCTGGGATCTTGATGAGAAATATGCTACGAGGACTCTCAACATACATCAGCTAAACATCAACAGCATTCAAAAAAAGATGGAAGAACTTAAGAACATTTTATACAAAAATAACATCCACATTGCATGCTCTCGTTTCTCGTAAGCATGCATCTACATTGCATGCTTACGAGAAACGAGACTAAATCAAAATCTGAAGCTTCAAATCAAAGGCAATTTAACATTAAGGAAAGACAGACCGGATCATTCTGACGGAGGTCTAGCTATACTCCTCTGGACCAAACACATCAAATATAAAGAAATCATATCGACTACAAACAGCAGTATAAATAGTAACACAAAGGCACAAGTAGTCAAGATATTTCTACCAAAACGCATTATTACAATAGTCAATGCATATCACCCAGATATAAATACAGAATTACTTCAACAACTAAGTCAAACAATGTCAGACACAAAGATTCTTTTAGGAGATCTAAATGCCAAAAGCCCAACTTGGGACTCCCCACAACTAGATCGGAAAGGAGCACAAATAGAAGCCATAATTGATGATCTAAACCTTGAGATCATAAACAACAGGCAAAATACATATCTGTCAAAAATAACAGGCACAGAATCAACATTAGACATCACAGCAGTAGATTATGAAACTGCGAGTCTTACCCAGTGGAAAATACTAAAGAATGTCATCAGTGATCATAGAAGTATTATCACAACCATTAATTCACAGCTAGACCAAAAACTCCAGACAAAGATATCTTGGAACTTCAGAAAAGCAAATTGGCCTAAATACACACAACTATTAGAAACATATTGCACTGGCACACCCATTAGTAAAGAACTTGCTCAGCAACTACTAGAACTAACTAACCGCATACAGAAAGCTGCAAAAAATTCAATTCTCAGAGGTCTCAGGAAAAACAACTGGGTTCCATTTTGAAAAGATCAATCACAATATCAGTGTTATGATCACTGAGAGAGATATTTTCAACGAACAGTTAAAACAAAATAATACAGAAGACAACAGAAAGAAGTTAACAGAATTAACTCAAAACATAAAAGTTGAAATTGCTAACTGAAAACAAAAAGGTGGGAATAATTCTGCAATAGACTAGATTCAAGAAAAGACTCACAACACTGGAACATCATCAGATTATTAAACAATGCAACACTTCCAGATACCAATCACTCTTCAAACACAGTCTCCTCAGGAATCAATACAGCAGCCAACAAACAAATAGATGGCAAATTTACTAGCCAAACATTACTCTAATGTAAGTAGGTTGCAGTACAACAAAGAAGACAAAAAAGTGCAGGAAAATCGCAAAACATCTGCTAATATAATCCAGAACCTATCCTTCTAAAGACATCATTACTCAGAACCACACAATGACAGAATTAGAAAAAGCAATTAGTCAAACTGACCCTGACAAATCACCTGGAATTGATCTTATCTTAGGACATATGATGAAAACCATGGGGAAAATAGCCAAACACTGCCTTTATTTAACACCTCTTGGAATGCAGGTAAACTACCAAAAATCTGGAAAAGTCATTATATCCTTACTAAAACCTAACAAAAACCCTAGTGACTGTAAAAGCTACAGACCTATAGCTTTGACTTGCACTCTCTGTAAACTAAACGAAAGAATAATACATACCAGACTTATGAATTGGTTCTTAGAAAATAACAAGATCAACTTCTACCAAACTGCATACAGGTCTCAACACAGTACAGTAGATCAATTATTTTATTTAAATATAAAGAGCCAATAGGCTTCATTTCGGCGATATACACATTATTCAAATTAAGGGGATATTAAATCCCACATTGTTTTAAAACCGAATAAGAAACTCAAGTTTCATGCCAAATATAGTAAACTATAAAAGTATCGGCGGTTACTAGCATGAGCTAATACAAGTAGTCCTAGTACGTAGTACAATCTCAGGCAACTCGTTGCAAAGGTGGGGGAAAGTTCTGATTGCTAATCTTGGTATTTTCCATAATGTAAAAACACATTTCCTAGGAAATGTATGCTGTTATTACATTATGGTGGGAGGTCACTACCCAGACCGGTTTAGCCTTTTTTGAGGCTTCATCAGTGAGTAGCTAGACCAAATAGATACCAAAGGGTATAGCGAAGAGAACTTATATACTCTGCTATACGAGTTGTCAAACAGGTGTAACCATTAAGTTACTTAAATATAAAGAGTCAATAGGCTTCATTTCGGCGATATAAACATTATTCAAATTAAGGGGATAATAAATCCCACATTGTTTTAAAACCAAATAAGAAACTCAAAGATTTGGATGTGCAAATTCAGGAAAACTAGATTTATTAAGGGGGGAGGTATATATACAGTCCTTAGGGAGGCAGTTGAATGTATGAATGAATATAATATGCCCAAGCGAATAAGGACAACAAATCAGAGTGGGATAGTTAATATAAGGCATCAAGGTAGGGTTGGGACTAATGGGGATCTTAAATTCATGTACACTAATGCTAGGAGTATTAGGAACAAGAAGGAAGAGTTTTTGGCCATGGTTGGCACTTCCAGACCACAGGTTATTGGTATTAGTGAATCATGGCTGACTGTAGATGATATATCTAGTGGGATTGAATGTGATGGATATAGTGTGTTCAGGAATGACAGGGAGAATAAAGTGGGGGGAGGAGTACTGTTGATGATAGCTGATGAGCTACAGCCAAGGAGAATAGAAGTTGAATTGCAAGATAGAGAAAAGAGCACATTTGAGGCTATTTGGTGTGAGATTATGGCTAGCAGAACTAAATATACAATTGGGTGCTGCTATAGACCAGGTGATGGAAAAGATGGTGGTGACAGTATGCACAAGCAAATAGAAGAAATGAGTGGAAGGATGGTAATTATTATGGGAGATTTCAGCTATGGTTGCATTGATTGGAGTGAGGAGAGGACACGGGAGGAAGGAATTGGATTTTATACAGTTATTAAGGGATAACTATCTGCGACAGCAGTAACGGAAAATACTAGGGGTCAGAGAGTGCTTGACCTAGTAATTACATCTGAGGATTTGGCTGTAACAAATATGACCACATTACCACCAATTGGTGAGAGTGATCATAGGGTCTTGACTTGGGAGGTGGCTAAAGGTGTGGAATTTTCAATTAAGACAGGGTACATGTGGAATTATCGGGCTGGAAAGTATGACAAGCTTAGGAGTTTGATTCGTTCAGTGCCATAGCATGTAAAACTGCAAGGACTAGAAGTGGATAGTGCATGGGAGGCAGTTAAGAAGTGTTTGCATGAAGCAATGGCTGACTGTATACCTAGAGTCCAAATAATAAATCAAGTAGGGGGTTAAATGGATGAATAACATCATTAAGCTTGAGCTGCAAAAAAAGAAACAACTATGGAGGGAATTTAAGGAGAAAGGTGACCAGCAGGCACATGAACGGTATAAAGCGCAGGCCATAAGGGTAACGAGTGTGGTAAGAAAAGCAAAAAAGGATTATGAAAGAACATTGGCCATGCAGGCTAAAGAGAATCCTAAACAGTTTTTTAGATACGTAGCAAGTAAAAGGAAAAATGTACATGGCAGAATGATTTTAAAGAATGCCGATGGTAGGGAAGTAATTGAATCAGTTGATATAGTTGAGTTACTGAGTGAGCACTTTGTCAGTAGATTATATGGGAATTGTAGTAAATGAAGTGGAGGTGAGTAGTCCATTGCATAACCTCAATGTCAATACATCCGTGGGATTGGACGGTATACCAGCTTGTGTCGTACGAGAAGCAGCTAAAGAATTGTCAGTACCCTTGACCATTTTGTTTAATTTGAGTCTCAGGTCTGGGTTAGACCCGAGGGGGAGTGGAAAGAGGGGAAAATAGTTCCACTGCATAAAGGTGGTTCAAAGACTGCTGTTGTAAATTACCGACCGATTAGCATATCAGGAATCATTGTCAAGGTCTTAGAGAAATTAGTCAAGAAAAGAATACAGGATGGATAGATGAAAATGGGATATTGTATAGGGCACAACATGGTTTTGTGAAGGGTATATCATGCCTCAGTAACTTGCTTATGTTTTATAACACAGTCACGGCTGAACTGGATAGGGGTAATGGGTTTACAGTGATACTGCTGGACCTTGCCAAGGCCTTTCACAGGATACCACATGGAACCCTAATCAGTAAACTGGAGCAGATGGGAATAGATATAGGGCTGGTGAGATGGATAGGAGGGTGGTTATTGGAGAGATACCAGAGAGTGGTTTATTCAGCAGTGGAGTCCAAAAGACAGCTTGTGACTAGTGGTGTGTTGCAGGGTTCTGTTGTTGGACCACTACTTTTCAATTTGTTCATTAATGATATAGGAAAGGATCTGAGAGGAAGTGTTCACTTGTTTGCTGATGATGCAAAGTTCGGTAGAGCAATTGTGAATGCACAGGATGTCAAAATTTTGAATGGTGATTTGGATAGTTTGCAGGAGTAGGCTAGGGAAAATGGATGTCAATTTAATGTGGCAAAGTGTAAGGTTATGCATTTTGGAGTGAAAAGATTAGCAGCAGTATATTACATTGGCGGAACCGTACTCCAGGAGATTGACGAGGCCAGGGATTTGGGAGTGTTGGTGGATGGGGAGTTGAAGTTTAGGGGACGCATTGCAAAAGTAGCCAAAACAGCTCATCAAATCACTTGGTTGCTGAAAAATACTTTAACAAGCAGAGACAAACAAGTTATTGTTCCTCTATATTGAGCCTTGATAAGACCCCATCTCGACTACTGTGCCCAGATTTGGTCACCTAGGTTTCTTCTTGATGGGGAAGAGGCGGAGAGGATCCAGAGGCGAGTGACCAAGATGATAGCAGGTCTGTGGAATGAACCTTATGAGAATAGGTTGAAGATTTGTGGGTTGCAGAGATTGGACAATAGGCGAAGGAGGGGTGATATGATTGAGACATTCAAATTACTGAAGGGTTTCTATAAGATTGATCCAGAAGATATTTTTGAAAATATGACTGGTGGTGGGAGGACTAGGGGCCACGCATGGAAGCTGGGCAAGAGCGTGGTTGACAAGGGTGTTAGAGCTAGGTTTTTTACTTGGAGAGTGGTGAATGAGTGGAATAAGCTTCCAGAGTCTGTTGTGGGTGCTACAACCGTGAATGAGTTCAAGGCAAGGTATGATAGATACTGTGTCAATGCCGAATAGTTGTTCTTGACATGATGTTAGGGCCACCCTCGATGAGTCTGTTGCCGGGAACAATAATAATAATAATAATAATAATAATTGGAATCAGAGAGTTTCATGCCGAATATAGTAAACTATAACAGTATCGGCGGTTACTAGCATGAGTTAATGCAAGTATTCCTAGTACATAGTACAATCTCAGGCAACTCGTTGCAAAGGTGGGGAAAGTTCTGATCACTAATCTTGGTATTTTCCATAATGTAAAAACACATTTCCCCATCAGAACTTTCCCCACCTTTGCAACGAGTTGCCTAAGATTGTACTACATACTAGGACTACTTGCATTAGCTGACGCTAGTAACTGCCGATACTTTTATAGTTTACTATATTCGGCATGAAACGCTCTGATTCAAATCTTTGAGTTTCTTATTCGGTTTTAAAACAATGTGGGATTTAATATCCCCTTAATTTGAATAATGTTTATATTGCCGAAATGAAGCCTATTGGCTCTTTATATTTAAGTAAATTAATGGTTGCACCTGTTTGACAACTCGTATAGCAGAGTATATAAGTTCTCTTCGCTATACCCTTTGGTATCTATTTGGTCTAGCTACTCACTGATGAAGCCTCAAAAAAGGCTAAAACCGGTCTGAGTAGTGACCTCCCACCATAATGTAATAACAGCATACATTTCCTAGGAAATGTGTTTTTACATTATGGAAAATACAAAGATTAGCAATCAGAACGTTCCCCACCTTTGCAACGAGTTGCCTGAGATTGTACTACGTACTAGGACTACTTGCATTAGCTCACGCTAGTAACCACCGATACTTTTATAGTTTACTATATTCGGCATTAAACTCTCTGATTCCAATCTTTGAGGTTTCTTATCATCATCATCATCATCATCAAATTCCTGCCATGTACCCTCAAGGGGTGTACAGGATATGACAGTACTACATGAAAAAATTACATCATTACTAACTTCCTATCTACAATTTTCCTCCAAATCAGTCTGTTACTTGTCAAGACTCCAACATTATCAGATCTTATATTTCTATCTTCTAAGGCACTTTGTACCGTATCTATCCACCTATATCTTGGTCTTCCTCTGGGTCGTTTTCCTGCCAAACTGGCAGAGAACACTTGTTTTGCTAATCTTTCCTCTCCCATTCTATTTAAGTGACCATACCATCTGAGATTAGCTCTGCTAACGCATTCCTGGATGCTGACAATGTCAAGTTCTTTCCTAATATCCTCATTTTTAATATGATATTGCCATTGATGCCATCTGTTCACGCCTCTAATCTTTCTCAGGACTCTCATATCTGCGGTCTCTAGTCTTTGGTCAAGTGTTTTACTTCTGACCCAGCTCTCAGATCCATAAGTTAAAATTGGTTTGAACACAGTCTTGTATACAGCTAATTTAGTGTTCCGACTAATTTCTTTCTTATTCCATATGAATTTATTCAATTGACTTCCCACGATACCAGCTTTGCTGATTCTGTTGTCTATTTCTATATTTAGTTTACCATCTTCAGTAAAAATTGTGCCTAAGTAGCTGAAATGTTTTACTTGTTCCACAGGTTCTCCATTCACAACACAGTTGACATTTTCAATGATTCTGCCTATTTTCATTGTCTTTGTCTTTTTATTGCTGACCTTCATACCATATCTATTACAACAGCTATTCAATTTAGTCAGAGAATCTTGCAGACTTGTAGCAGATTTATTTAGAAGTATAACATCATCCGCATAAAGCAAAGAGCTGACATTAACATCTCCAATTTTGATATCAGGTTTAATACCACATTCCTTCATAATGTGATCCACATAGATAATGAATAACAGAGGGGATAATGTACATCCTTGTCTCACACCAGATTTAACATTAAACCATCTTCCTGTACTTCCTTCAATTCTAACTGCTGACTCACAACTCAAATAAAGACTAAGTATTGCTTGATATAATGCCCCATTGACACCATATAACTGCAGCGTATTGAATAGCTTCTCTCTTGGCACCTTGTCATATGCCTTTTCCAAATCAACAAAACTTAAATACAGATCTTTGTTATATTCCCATGCTTTCTCGACTATTTGTCGTAAAGTGAAGATCTGATCCTGACAACCTCTATTTGGCCTGAATCCAGCTTGTTCTTCACCAAGCTTTTCTTCCACAATTCTTCTCAACCGTTTCTCAAGTATACTTGCATAGATCTTGCCAGGAACACTCAGTAGGGAAATACCTCTGTAATTCTCACATTCAGTTTTATTTCCCTTTTTATATATGGGTACTATGAGAGCTCTACTCCAATCATCGGGAATTCGTCCCTCTGTCCAGGCTTTCTGAACTATGCAGTGCAGCCACTGTAAGACTCTTATACCACCATACTTCAGCATTTCTGGTCGAATATCATCTACTCCTGCTGCCTTTCCACATTTCAAGCCTTTGATGGCTTTTTCTACTTCAAGTATGGATATGTATTCCTGACTGCATGCCTGGTCAGTGTTTTTTATCACTGTGCTGTCATCACTGCTTGTTTCATTTAGCAGTTTTTCAAAGTAATTACTCCATACTTCAAGGATATCTTTTTCTCCTGTTTTCATTTCACCTTTATCATCTCTAATTCCTTTTACAGCACTCTTTCCTCCATTCCTAAGCTTCTTCAACAACCTCCAGAATATTTTGCCACCTTCTTGATATTTATTTTCTATATTCTTGCCAAAGTCCTCCCATGACTTTTGTTTAGCTAGTTTTACACACTGTTTAGCTTTCTTACATTTGTCTCTGTATTCTGTAAGAGTAAAAGCTGACTTATTTGCCAGGAACTTTTGATATGCTTTCTTCTTTTCCTTCACTGCCTCTTTAACTTCCTGTGTCCACCAGGGAGTTCTGATTTTTTTATCTTTGCACACAACCTCACCACATGCCTCTCTGGCAGAATCAATCAATGTTTCCTTCAGAGTTTGCCACTGAATCTCCAAGGTTTGATTCCTGTTCTCAAACTCTTTCATTTTCTTTTCAATAATATTTCTGTATTTTAGTCTACAGTTTACATCTGAGAGCTGCTCAACTTTTATTCGCTTTAAAACTTTCTTACATGTTATTCTTTTCAATATGAAATTCAATTTTATCCTGCTCAAGACTAAATAGTGATCACTTCCAATTTCAAATCCTCTGTACACTCTGGTGTCCTGCACCAGGGAGAAAACATCACTATCAACAATAACATAGTCAATGAGACTTTTCTTATTCCTAGCCTCTTCTCTCCATGTGAATTTGTGCACATTTTTATGTTGGAACATGGTGTTAGTAATAACCAGTCCATGTCCTGAGCAGAAATCCAACAGATATTTGCCATTATTATTAGCTTTGCTCTTTTCTCCAAATTTTCCCAAAATATTTTTGTATGTCTCACAATCATTTCCTACTCTACTATTTAGATCCCCAACAAGGACCAACTTTTCCTTTTTCATTGTGTCAATTGCTTTTTCTAAAGCCTCAAAAAATTCCTCCACTTCTACCTTAGTAGAGCCTTCTGTGGGACCATAGGCACAAATAAGTCTCATTGTCCAGTTCCCCATTCTCATATTTGCCCACATTACTCTACTTGAGACTGACTGCCATTCAAGAAGATTAGCCTCGTATTTTGTGTTGAATACTATGGCTACTCCTTCTTTTCCTTGATTGTTATTGCCTGAATATAACATTTTGTATTTATTGCTCAGAAAGATCTCACCAGTTTTGGTCTTTTTTGTTTCAGTCACCCCTATTATGTCGATCTGGTACTTATCTAATTCCTCAGCTAGCTCCATTTCTTTGCCATTCAGGCTTCTTACGTTGATAGTACCGATCTTTAACTCTGGTGATGTTGAGTTGGGGTTTGTTTTCAGATTTGTTCCAGTAGCTGACTTTTCGCTGTTCGCCCTGGTTCCCTGGCGAAAACAACGGGGGCCTTGTTTAACCGGGCGACGCCCCAGCCGGCATGAAATTTTGTCATGTTGTACCATCATTTTTTATTTTGGTTTAACCAATAAGAATACAATTTGGTCGGCTAAATCCCAAATTGCCAGCCCATCCTCGTTCGTTCAGTATCAAAGTAGATACCCAACAGGGTGCACCACGAGAAGGTGAGGATTGGACATTAGGTCAGAAGCCCTGGTCGGTTCTCCGCATTCCTTTAAAGGCTATGTGGAGGTCTCCTCTCAGTTATACAGCTTTGACCCTTAAGCACCCCTGAGGTTTCTTATTCGGTTTAAAAACAATGTGGGATTTAATATCCCCTTAATTTGAACAATTATTTTATCTTTGCCAAACAGCTCTCAAATTCTATTTCTCAAACCTAGTACAGAAGGAATAACCATCTACATCAAAATCTGCACTTGAGGAATTAAAAATGGAAAAACAAAACTCACATTGAAAATTCATGAACTACTAACAACCTTAAATTTGAAAAATAAGAACTACACACTGCAATGGATACCAGCCCATGTAAATGTTGAAGGCAATGAAAGAGCAGACAGACTAGCCAAAGAAACTAGCCATCAAAGTTCAACAGATTGCCAAAGCAGTTCTACAGATCTATGGTTATATCTAGAAACTTTTCAATGGAATCGACAACAACAACAACAACAACCACTTTTTGATATCTGTTAGTCATCAATTTTCTTATGCATGCTGATATTTTATAATTGAATTGCATATTTCTAATTTATGCAGTCTTCCTTGCTACATCCTATCAAAACCTTAGCAAAGTCCAAAAGTAACATAGTGTATCCATTCTCCTTGTCCAGCTCAACAGCAACATTATTATAGAATGTGAGTAAGTTACTCAAACATGACCTTTCCATAGTGAACCCATGCCGTTCATTGCAAAGTACAGATTCTCTGTCAACCTACTTTTGTATATGAACTCTTACAACTTTTCCACAATCTTCACCACCACTCCAAAGACACTGATAGGAACAGTTAGACACATCAGTCTTTGTACCACCCTTCTGCAATGGGATTATCATACATTCTTTTCACTCCTGTGGAATCTTTCGTGTTCCAGAACTCAAATTATATAGCCCAGTCAAAGGAACAGCTAGTTTAGCCTAGCACTCTTTTAGCATCCATGCTGATATTCCATCATTCCCTATTGCAAAATTATTATTCAGTTTGTGCAACAGCTCTAGTATCTCTTCCTGATACATGTGAGTTTCTTCATCCAGTGAAGAGGTAGCAGTGAGTTTAACTTGCATACACCAGATTGATAGTTTTTAACAAAATGGGCACTCATTAGTTGAAAAATCTCTTCTCAAAAGCATGTTTTACCTGCATACCATCTGCATTCAGGAGGGTTATTCTTTTACACTCATTCTTTCTTTTACTTGCAGCATAACAATAGAATTATTTTTGGCTGTCTTTAAATTACAGTGCCATTTCTTATCATACTCAGACTTAGTTTTCCATGCAACAGTTGTAACTCCATTAGCCTGCTATTTATAATTTTCATAACTGATCCCATCCTTTTGCATACTATATTTCATCCACATCATCCTTTTCTTAAGAATTTCTTGTTTAATAAAACTGCACATCATTTCACTCCTACCCTATTTATTTTTCCAAGCTCTAAGGACACATTCCAATACTGCATTATTTACATATTTTTAAATGCTTCCCAGCAAATGCCGATAACCACCCCTCCAATAAATATACCATGGGAAAGAGTCCAGCACACTCCTCAGCTGGTCATAACTGCTTGCTTTGCAATTACAGCATGTTACTTTTCTGAATGGAATGTTCCTAAATTTAGCCACTTCAAGTTAGTAGCACATTAATACTATTACCAACCAGAGACAAAACAGTCGCATGTTTTACTGAAACTGCCTCTGACACTATAATCAGATCTAACACTCTATGACCGTGAATTCCTTCTGTCACATGTTGCTTAAGGAAATTGTCTTGCAACAGTTCAATAAATTTGGTTTCATCCTTCATGAGATTTCACTGCTACTCAGTCAATGTACAATTAATTAAAATCGCCCATGATGATTACACATTTTGCAACATCATCTTCATATGGTAATGCATTTCTTCATCACTAGCAAATGTTTCACCAACTGTCTGTACCAACACTCCACTATATATCATGTTGGAGGTTTAATGGAATATTTACAGCACTAGGAAAGGATTAAAACTAATTTTAATGTTTCCAATATTTCGTCTCAGTCACTGAGACATCTTCAGGGATTACAAGTAACTCTTGTAACAGATACTCAAATACAACACAATACTAAGTGAAACACATGAGTGACTCTAAAGTCACTATCTAGGTGGTGTCCCTTCTATGAGCGCCCTAGAATGGAAAATGGGATCTCTGATAATTAATCTTTCCCAAATTTTGGGGAGTTTTATGCATCTGAGTTTATTTAAATTTGGTTGATTTCTGATAAATACATACAGATGCATAAAACTCCCCAAAATTTGGAAAATAGTAATTATCAGAGATCTCACTTTATATCTTAAGGCACCTACAAATGCCCATAGAGGGCACACCACCTAGATAGGACTTTAGAGCCACTCACGTGTTTCACTTAGTATTATGCTGTATTTGAGTGTGTGTTACAAAAGTTATTTGTAATCCCTGAAGATTTCTCAGTAACTGAGAAGAAATATTGGAAGCATTAAAATTAGTTTAAATCCTTTCCTAGTGCTGTAAATATTCCATTAAATCTCCAACATGATATCCTCATAGATTAAGCCTCAATACATAGATCCCACTATGCATTTAATCTTGTTGGACTTCATCCACACCAGATGGCTTCAAACTAATTGCCAAAATTTAATTGGACAACTGTAAAAATAATCATAATTAAAATTCTGAATATTTTTACATATTGTTTATGTTAGCATGTTTATTAGTTTTGTTTTCATAACACGCATTGTCGGCACTTGTGATGCGCCCGTTATGGAAATTGTTTTGTTAAAAGTGTTATGTAAAGCAGTTAAAAATTTAATGTACTTACCAGATTTGATCTTTGTATTACTTAAAATAATTTTTATTGTAATTTAAAATTATCAAAGGTTGTGTTTTATGAAGCCATTCTCTTGTCGATAACGGAGATAACGTGTCAGCCATTATACAGTACTTAGTTTCTCGCTTGCCACGGAGTGCGCATGCTCGCCGAGAGGTTTGATGTGTGATTGACAGCTGACAAGAAATCATCCGGTATCTGAGTAACGGCTGTAAACAAGATAGCGTTCGGAAGGATTTTAGAACACAGGCCAGCAGATATTTAGGTTTGGAGGAACTTGAGTTTTTTTATGTGACAGTCGGAGGAAAATTAATAGTATATTCCGAAAAAGGAATCGTGGAACTATTAAGTTTTAATGTGGAATAAGTATGTAGATAAATAAAAGGGAAATATTGCTATAAAGCATTTTAAAAGGAATATTGGAGGAAACACTGATTGAAAGATAAATAGTAGATTCCGAAAAGGGAATCGTAGAACTGTAAGTTTTTTTTTTATTGGAAGAGTTAAGACTGTCAATATGCATTTATTGAATAAAAGAAGAATTTGCTATTTACGTTCTAAAGGAATGTTCGAGAAAACTCTGATTAGGAAGTTTCATCTGTATTAAGGATGCCGGATCTGATTATTATTTCTACTGAAGAAAAGAGACAGAATTAAGTCAGGAAGAATTAATGTGTGTTACATAAGTGATGAGAAAGGCTCCTGTAAAAATGAAGAATAGAGTCATATATCTATTGAAAAGGGCCTTGACAGAGAAAGAAACTGGCTATGAACATTTTGTGATTGTGCAAACAAAGTGTTTAGTCTAGTCTTAAGTGTAAGTTTATTTTTAAAAGGCCTTGGATCCAATTAATTTGTAGTTAGTTATGTAATATTTGTTTGGAATGTATATATATATTGTTTTTGTTATATTAAATGTGTTTATTTTGTATTTTGGTCTTGAGTCAGTGATTATTTGGATTCTGAAAGAGTTAAGATCATTGCACCAATTTGGAGTGAACCCTTGTGCATATAATAACATATAGGTACACTCGGAATTAAAAAAATAATTGTTAGAAACAGAGATCATCTCTATGGTAGGATAAATATTAAGATAATATATATATATGAATATCTCTTTAATATAAAAATCCACCAATTATTAACACTTTCCTAGTGCTGCAAATATTCCATTAAACCATTAAACCTCCAACATGATATCCTCATAGATTAAGTCTCAATACATAGATCCCACTATGCATTTAATCTTGTTGGACTCCATCCACACCAGATGGCTTCAAACTAATTGCCACATGAAAAACTGTTACTAGTATTACAGTCATATGTCTCAACTCAAACTAGATTGAAGTTTCACACAATATTATTAGCAACACATCCCCTCTTCTCCCATCATGTCTATCCTTCCTAAAGATACTGTACCCTTTACATTCAATATGAATAAGTATGTCTGCCTCTGATAGCCTGTTAAAAACTGTTACTAGTATTACAGTCATATGTCTCAACTCAAACTAGATTGAAGTTTCACACAATATTATTAGCAACACATCCCCTCTTCTCCCATCATGTCTATCCTTCCTAAAGATACTGTACCCTTTACATTCAATATGAATAAGTATGTCTGCCTCTGATAGCCAGGTCTCACTATAATTACTAGAGAGTCAGCTCAATGAAAATCAAAATAAAGAAATAAAGAGAAGAATCACATAAGAAAATACAGTGTTTCAGCTCTATAAAGATTATCAGTGAGTTGATTTGCCTGTATCTTTAAAAAGAAAGCTATTTAATGTACATTAAATTACTATTCAGCATATGGAAGTGAGATATAGGCAATGACAAAAAAAAACAGGAAAACAGATTCTGTGAACCTAAATATCCTTGGAGAGAAGAATCCTCCACTTAACAAAAAAGGATAGAACATACTTACAAATAATAGAATTAGAGAGATGAAGTAAAGAATATCACAAAGTTGTAAAGCATGCAAATGACAATAAGCTGATTATATTAGCAGATTAACAGATGAAAGGTGGATGAAATTAAGAACTAAGTAGATACCAAGGGAAGGAAAGATCACTGAAGAACAAGATACAGGGATGTTCTATAAATATCTGATGTGAGTGGTAGACATTAATGAACTGTAAAATTAAGGTCAACGGAGCTATGTTCAGTTGTGAATAGAAAGATGTTAAAAATGTAGACATCAGAAATATAAACAAGATGTGAAAATTTTTTCTTTATAGTATGTTTATAAATTAAGTTCATAAAAAAATGGGAATAAGCTAGGAGTGGCAATTTTTAACATAACGTTTAAACTAAAATAATAAAACAGACCTTGCAAAAAACCTGCTGTGAACTGTGCTTCCTAATTGGCTTGCAGCATTTGCTGATACATATAGATAACATTCTAAATGGTAATGAATTACTAGTTTAAATGAACTGAAACAAATAAGAAAGTTTCTCATAAAGGTAATTCAGCATTGATAGATGAGGACTTACTTGTTGACTGGAAATGCTGAATGATAAAGTACCTTCACAGCTGGTAAATATTGTAAATTTATGTAATAAATGTTTAATATCAACAGGTAATAAAAACTGCACTATTCAATTTTAATGCTTCAAATAAAAAACTAGCTGTTGTAAAATTAAATTTTATATTATTAAAATAATACCACAAAAAATACCTTGCACTGAAGTGGGATTCTACAGGAGCCCAGGCAATTACTCTTATTTCTGGTGGCAACACTCTATTCAAAATGAGTGGATAACAAATTTCTGTTCTCTCACCTACTGAACAAGATGTAATATTAACTCTTTGTCATTGTTTTCATGTTACAGTAGATGTGAACTATAAAAAATCACCACTGTAATGAAATGATGGGCTATAGAAAACCAGAAAAGTCCCATCAAACCAATGCTATTTTAAGTTTACTATTACAACCACTAAAAACAAACTAAACCTTCACAATAACAAATTGAATTCCCTAACCTAACAAATGATGTCAAAATCAGTACACAAAGAAGATAGTGTGGGAAATTATACAATGATGACAGAACAATGTTTATATATTATTATTATTTTATTCACAAATTTAAACACAGTCAAAACAAGATATCATTCAAACAACAATTTGACTGGTGATACAGAGCAATTCAGATTCTGCCGAAGAATCAACAAATAGTCTGTCATGTAGTGTTGTAAATATGGACTGTTCTAAGTAATTCTGTTTTTGTATATTGTATGTGGTCACTTCGTCAATGTTTAATTCTTATAAATAGTTGGATAGCTTCTTTGAAATTGTACCAAATGCACAGATAACAAGTGGGATGACTTTAGTGTGTTTAAGCCTCAGCCAGCCACCTTCGATTGCCAGATCTCCATATTTAGTGATTTTTTCCTGTTCTTTATTGCTGATGTTGTTGTTAGTAGGTACTGCAATGTCAATAATCCAAGCTTACTGATGTTCAATAATTGTGATATGAGGTCTTTTGTGTTCCAAATGCCTATCTGTTTGTATTATAAAGTCCTAGAGAATTTTTGCTGTTTCTGTTCAATCCATTAAGTTTTGTTCTCAGAATAGTCCTGACTCTTTTGGTATATTCTGCTGCTGCCTGTTGTTTAACTTTCGAGTGGAGAATATCACTGGCCTCTAATATTACTAGATATTTATGGTATTGGTTAGATGAAATTGCATTGATATATTCCTGCTGATCTAAACTAAAACTGCACACTTATCCAAACCAAATTCAGTTTTGATGTCCTCTCTGTGTTCAGTAATGAGTCAGCGACACGAGGAACCTTTATCTGCTCTTTTGACTAAAGGTGAGTTAGCCAGTCTCATATGGAGGTGGAGGGTTTCTCTCCCAGTAACTTGGGTTTTTTCATCCCTGTTTTGAGGGATGAAAACCGGTCCCATGAACACACACACAAGGCTACAGTCATAAAATATACTACAGCAAGGAAAGCAATGGGAAACCACCTTGCTCATAATCATCTCCCTAGTATGGTAGTATATAGAAACCCCCACCTCAGTCATATGGCTGAGGGAATAGGATAGGATAGGATTTATATTTTAAATTTTAATATTATATTTGGACTATTGCAACTGATATTGCAATAATAAATATAGTTTAAAATAGTGCCAAAAAAAAACATAATGCTAAGAAGAGCAGCGAAGTTGAGAACAAGAAAGCTTGCCCCACTAAGGAGGTTATAGAAGATATTGAGGAGGTTATTGAAATTGAATTAACCCCCCAAAATAGCAAAATTAAAACAGTTTATCAGAGAGATGATGTCAGAATTACATAAAGTCAAGAGGTGTTTGAATGAACATAGGAAGGAAAAGAAAATTAAGCAGCAAAATAAAAAACAACAAAGCATGGAATCAGTAAGTCAGTAAGTAACATTGTTTGTAAAAAAGAAGAAAGTTATTTGGTATGGCAACTCTATCATAAAACATGCTGTTGATGAGCAGGTTATAACTTTGAATTTTCCAGGAACAAAAATTAAAATATAATGCAAGCAATTCAAAAACAAAAAAGTAAAGTAAACGAGACTGTAATTGTAGTAAGTACTAATGACTTAAATAGTGATGATTTCAGTACAAAAGAGGAAATAAAGGATTGTTGGAAGAGGCAAGAGTAAGAAAATGAAAATAGTAGGTATATTACCTCGATATGATAAAAATGAAGAAGGAAATTGATGGCAAACAATTCAATACATAGGCAGTGTAGAATGCTAGTTTTTGGATGGGTGGAGTGAGTTTCAGGGAAGATTAGATTTGTATAAGAGGGGTGGCCTATACCTGAATGCATCTGGTAGTAGGAGTCTTGAAAAACTAATAATTGGTATCCACAGACCTAACATAGAGAGTCAGGGAAACTAAATTATAATGGGAGAATTGGTGAGAATATGAGTGTAAGAGCAACAATGTTATATAACTGTGCTAATGACGGGAATGGGCGTTATGAATGAGCATCATGTAAACAATTATGAATGGAGAACAATTTCGACTTTGTGTTCGTCCAGTTCACACCCATCAAAACATGTGCAAAGATGTCAACATATAGGTACTAGAGAAGAATACAGATCTGCAAATTGTACAACTGTGTCAAGCAGACAAGCGTATACAAAAGAACATGCCCATAGATTATTAGGTCTATACACGAACACTAGAAGAATCAGAAATAAAGGTGTAGAGTTTGTTGCCTTAGTCAATATGTTGGCAGCTCAGATTGTAAGCATTAGTGAGACCTGACTAACAGAATCAGATATACTAACTGGTATCGAGCGTAAAGGGTACAGTATTTTTAGAAAGAATAGACAGATAGGAGAGGAAGGGGCATGCAGCCAATGATATCAGATGACTTGAATCCAGTTAATGTTAAGACCTATGATTGCAGCACTAGTAACAGCATTTCATGTAGCAGTGAATTTGAAGCCATTAGATGTGAGGTGGAAGCTAAGTTCAATTACATAGTGGGGTGTTGTTACAGACCATGTTGAACAGTTGCTGGTGATGAAGAAATGCATCACCAAATACAGACGGTGGGTGCGAAATGAGTAATCAGAATGTGAGACTTTAATTATCCAATTATTCATTGGGTAGCAGTAGAATCACATGAGAAGAATGAAACTGAATTAATTGAGCTGTTGTGAGACAACTTCCTCAAGCAGCATGTGACAGAAAAAAACTCGAGGTCAAAAAGTGTTAGATTTGATTATATTGTCAGAAGGTGTTTCACTTAAAGACGTAACTATTCCGCCTACAATTGTTGATAGTGATCATGCGGTATTCACTTCAGAAGTGACTAAGTTCATGAATGTTCTATTCAGAAAAGGTTACATGCTGAACTAAAAGCAGGACATTATAACTAACTGAGGAGTATACTGTGATCAGCAGAATAGTATCAGTTGCTGGATGGGAAGAATATTGAAAAGCATGAGAAGCATTTAAAAAATACTTATATGAGAATGTGTCCCGAGAGTTCGAAGAATAAATAGGGTAGGAGTCAAATGGATGTGTAATTTTATTAAGCAAGAGTTTCATAAGAAACAGATACTGTGGAAGAAATACCATGTGCATGAGGATGATGTTCATTATGAAAATTATAAGCAGCAAGCTGTAATATTCATAACTGTTGTAAAGAAAGCTAAGTCTGAGTATGAAAATAAACTGGCTCTACAGGCAAAACACAACCAACAAGAATTCTATTGATATGCTGTAAGTAAAAGAAAGAATGAATATGAAAGAATAACTCTTCTGAATGCAGAACAGGATGATCAACTAATAAGTACCTATTTGGCTAAAATGAATCCAACCATCGACCAATCAGTATCACCACTCAGGAATAGTGGTGAAGATTTTGGAAAAAGCTATCAACATAATGAAGAAACTCAGGTGTATGAAGTGGAGCTGTTGCACAGACTGAATAACAATTCAGCAATGGACTGATGGGATATCAACATGGGTGCTAAAAGAGTGCTCAGCTGAACTGGCTATTCGTTTGACCAGGCTGGTTAATATGGGTTTCAGAACAGAGAAGATTCTTCAGGAATGGAAAGAATGTATGGTAATTCCATTGCACAAGGGTAGTGAAAAGACAGATGTATCCAACTATCAACTAATCAGTATCTCAGGAGTAGTGGTGAAGATTTTTGAAAAATAATTAAGGCTCACATTCAGAAATGGGTTGACAGTGAATCTCTACTTTACAGTGAACAGCATGGGTTTACTAAGGGAAGGTCATGTTTTAGCCACTTGCTCACATTCTATAATAATGTTACCTTTGAACTAGACAAGTGGAATGGATATACTATGATACTTTTTGATTTTGCTAAGGCTTTTGGCAAAATACTTTTCACAGCAAGGAAGACTGTAGTATAAATGGGAGAATATGGGTATGAATTATTATAAAATATTAGCATGGATAAGAGGATGGCTAACTGACAGATATCAAAAAGTGGTACACAGGAGATGTGAGTCTGTAAAATTTAAGGAAACCAGTGGTGTATCACCAGGTTCAGCCCTTGGTCCATTGTTATTCAATCTGTACATCAATTATATTGGGGAGGATTTGACAGGCGACATACAGCTATTTGCTGATGATATAAAGATAGGTAGGGTAATCAGAAATGCTGCTGAGATGCAATTCTTTGCAGAATGATTTGAATAGGCTGGAAATGTGGGCATGGGAAAATGGATGTTCAACGTCAGTAAATGCAAAGTCGTGCACTTTGATGTGATCAGATATCAAATGTTGTATTAGATTATATCAAATGTTGTATAAAAATTATATTATATTGGTGGGATTAAACTAGATGAAACTGATCAGGCTAGGGATCTTGGAGTGCTAATAGATAGAAAGTTGAAGTTCAGGTGCCATGAAGCAAAGATTGCAACTCAAAATATAATTGCAATGCTGAAACTAACTTTGACATGAAAGATAAGGATGTCATTTTGTCTCTTTACAAGGCCTTGATAAGACCTCACTTAGACTATTGTGCACAGGTCTGGTCTCCTGCTTTCCGTTGTGATTGTGGTACAGTGGGGAGAGAGAAAGAGTGCAAAGTAGAGCATTAAAAATGATATCCGAATTGTGGAGTATTGATTATGAAAACAGATTGAGAATTTGTAGACTGCAGACACTAGCAAACAGAAGAAAGAGGGGTGATATAATTGAGACTTACAAACTTCTCAAAGGATCATACAGGATTTCAGTTGATAAATTTTTAATTTTATGGTGGGTGGTGAAAGGACAAGACGACATCCTTGGAAGCTGAGAAAGAATGCCACTAAGATGGAAGTGCAGGCTAGATTTTTCTCTCATAGGATGGTGCACGAGTGGAATAGATTGTCATTGAATGTTGTGTGTGTGCAAGCAGTGTGAATGAATTCAAGAATAATTATGATGGTGCATGTAGTATGGCCTCCCTCGATGAGTCCCTGACTCCCAGAAGATTTCTCTTAATAATAATAATAATAATAATATATAAGAATTTCATATCCGAGTTTTGGTTTTCTTCAAAATCAGAGACAAAGGATTTACTAAAATAAAGAGCCAAAAGACTTCTCAGTTTGGTGATGCAAAATTATATAAGTGGATATTAGATCCAACATTATTTCAAAGCCGAATAGAAACAATGACCGTTTCATAAAAATAAGTTGACCAGACAGCTTATGGAAATACACTCACCGGCATTCACAATTTGCCTTAGCATGGACCATATAGAAAACGTAGGTTTCACCCAAGTATCTAACTGTTTGCTTTCTTTAGTCCATTTTCATAAGGTTTCTCTGGCCTGATAGCTGTTTCGAACTGGTTGGTTCTCCTCAGAGATCAGACAGAAACCTTAAGAGAGCAAAAACTCTTTTTCAGTACTAAGGAAAATGCCAGAGAGGTGCAATTTTAAACTCTCGGCTGGTGCATAAAAGTATTTAGCATAAAAAGTATTTATTATTATAAAAGTGTTATATATATATATATAATTATATAATAATATAATTATATAAATTATATAATAATATAATTATATAAGTATTATAAAATATTTAGTGAAACCTTATCAAAATGGACTAAAAGAAAGCGAATACCACATTTACTTGAATATAACTCCAACTTCTTACCCCATTAAAAAATTGTGGTGATAGATATATGCGAGGATTTTTGAAACGTTTTTCAGGAAAAAAACTAAACTGATGTTTATAATTAAATCTTCAGTATTCGTTATCATTTATAAATGCTCACATTATTTATAAAACAAAAAACCTTTAATTTTAATTATGAACATTATTTATGCAACCAGCCGCTCACCTTCATCATGCGATATATTTGAATCTTTAGCAGCAATGCTTCTGTAATTAAATTAAAACAAACAATTTCATTACTGCTTGTCCTTTTATTATTTCATGAGATCACAATTAATAAAAAAAAAAAGAAAGCTGAAAATGGATATGACTTAGCAAGAATCTACTATTCCATATCACTACTTCTAGTGCTGCATATGATTGGTGCAGTATTAACAAAAGATCGTGCTACTCTACAAATGCTAGTCAACGACTGATAAGTTAAAATGCTGATTCTCTTCAACAGAACTCCAAAATATCTGAAACTGTCATAATAACATTCCCTATCTATTTCTTAAAGTTTCAATTTTTTTTTTCATGTGCGAGGTATATGTGAAACTTTTTCATTTCTTTTTTGTGAAGTAAAAATATGAATATGAGATATATGCGAGGGTGAGTCATATTTGAGTAAATACAGTATATAGAGATGCTTGGACAGCATCTATGTTTTCTAAGTGGTACAGACTAAGGCAACTCGTGAATGCTGGTGAGAGTATTCCCGTAAGTTCTCTGGTCAATTTATTTTTATGAAACTTTCATAGTTTCTACATTCAGCTTTGAAATTAGATCCAGCATTATTTCTTTAATAAAGTTATTAAAGAAATGTTGAAGAGTAATGGTGACAAAGAATTGCCTTGGAAAATTCCACGTTTAATGCTAATATCTCCAAATTGTTCATTATTGACTATTAAAGTTGCTTTCCATGATTTCATAGCAGCAGCCAGAAATGAACTTTTTTGCTAATTCCAAATATTTGATTTTAGAAACCAGAAGTGTGGTAGGGAATGAAATGCTCTCTTGTAGTCTATTCATGCCATGTTTCAGTTCATTTTTCGTCTTTTGAAAAATGAAGTGAAAGTTTTTTCACTTTATGTGAAAAAACTTTCAACTTGATGTATCTATCACATATGCAGTTTCAAATAGTCATAAGTGACTGTTGGCAAAGTAAAGGTCTAATATGTAATGAGACAGGATAAGTGATTTCAAAATATAATGCAAATCAGACACTAGTTTCAGTTCAGATTGACGTGCAGTGAACAAACTTCCTAGAGATCACCCACCACCACCATCACCAAAAAAAAAAAGTAGCAAGAGAGGAAATTATTCAAGATAAAATATTAAACTGAGGACGAATCAATTTCATGGTTTTCTGTAGACAACTGAAAAGAGACCTAACCTATCTCTTTGATGATGCAACTTTATCCAAAATATTAAAATCATTCATTCTCTGACTCATTCTATTATTCGATTGTATGACATATACTTAATCACGTCTACCAGACTAAACATCTTGTTTTCACAACAACAAAAAATGTTCAGTGTCAATTTCTTGGATAGGCATTTTCCAAAAATATAAAATTTTCTTCTTTTCCATGGAATCCTTTCCGTTATATCCCTTATAGAGCATACAATATTATTATTCCTGCCTCACTAAAGTATTAATATCCTTAACTCTTGCAGTTCTCTTTCACACACAATTTACTAATTTTTGTATCAGAGAAAGAATATCTTTTCAAAACAAAACATTTATAATTTTAAATTACAATAAACAAAATTGAAAGTAACACAATTATCAGAATCCAGTAAGTACATCAAAATTTCAAATGCTTTACATTTCATTTTGACAATAATAATAACAATAATGAGCACATTGCAGTGCTGCACCCATGGAGGGGGTCAAGAGGGCCTTCCCACCCACCCCAAAAAAAGGGGAAAAAAATGGAAAAAACACTAGAAAATTTTCCAAAAATATTTTCCTAATTAAAATATTTTTCTTTATTTATATTGTGTCGTGTCTTCTATTTCTATACTACTTATGAATTAGAGGTCACATAAGGTGTGAATACCCTATAGCTCTCGGGAATCACGGCCACTGTTGAACGAGGCGAACAAAGTATTGCTCCATCGGACTCGTTTGCTGAGCCAGCACAAAGGAGATCATGGCAGATGATCAGTCATAGGTCGTATGCAATGCGTAGTGTGTATTCTCTAATGGAATACTTAACTCGGCGCCACCTCCCCAAGATTAAATCTAGAGTGCACCACTAGCATAATGCAACTGCCAATATGTGTTATGAAACCAAAACTAATAATAATAATATTATTATATAATAATAATAATATAATATTATTATAATAATATTATTATTATTCAGGCCTCCATGGAGTCAAAAGACTCATCGTGAGAGGTCCTTCCAAGGAAACACAGTCTATCAAGACTCATAGTGGGAGGTCCCTCCTAAGAAACACAAAGTCTATCATACCACTCCTTAAATTCATCGATCGTTTTCGCTCTCAACACTCTATCAGACATTTGCATTCCATGGTTCAACCACCCTCCATGCAAAGAAACCACTCCTCACCCTCTTGCTCACAGCTTCCTTTCATAACTCGCAGGGATGGCCCCCATGTCATCATTCTTTCCCACTGTTCAACCAAGCAAAAGAACTCCCCAGTGTCAACCCTGTAACCACCTCTCAACAGTTTAAAAGTCTCAATCATATCACCTCTCCTTCTTCTATCCATCAAACTCTTCAGTCCACATTCCCTCACTCAATCCTCATAATTAACATTGTACAATCCTGAAACCATCTTTGTTATCTGCCTCTGTACTCCTTCCACAGTTAATTTATCCCCTTCAAATCATGGGGACTTCAAATCTGAGAACAGTAGTCTAAGTGTGATCTAATGAGGGTCTTACACAACGGAATGATATCTCTGCAGGTCAGCGTCCTTCTCAGTACTGCAGCAATCATCTGTGTTACCTTCACCACCTTTGCAATATGTCTGCTGAATTTCAGGTTTCTATCAATCATTAACCTCAGATCTCTTGTCTCCCCTACTTCCTCCAGTCCAACTCCTCCAATAGAGTATGAAGTGTCCCAAACCCCAAGACCTTACATTTTGCTGCATTAAACAGACACCCCCATTTATTTGTGTATCTGTCTAGCTTATTCAAATCCTCTTGCAGGGTTACCACATCTTCACTATTACTACAGGGTTACCACATCTGCACCTTTCCCAGCTTCACATCATCTGCAAACAACTGAATATCCCCATGCAATCCACTGACAATGTCATTGACATAAAGATTTAACAATATAGGTCCCAGTACTGAGCACTTTGGTACCCCCACTTGTAACCTTCTGCCTCCTTGAAACTGCCCCATCATACACAACTCTCGGATGCCTATCGGACAGCCAATACTGAATCCAGTTGACCAACTTGACATCCAAACCTACATGCCGCAACTTAAATATCAGCTTATCATATGGCACCCTGCCAAATGCCTTCGCTAAATCCAAGAAAATGGCAGTATATGCCTTTCCCTCATCTACTGCTCCACTAACTTTTTTTATAAAAAGCTAGCATATTACTAAAACAAGAACGCCCCTTTACAAATCCATGTTGACGCTCACAGATAACATTACTCTCATCTGACCAATGCTGTATGTGGTCACTCCTAATTTCTCCAAGATCTTTACAACTACTGATGACACACAAACTGGGCTATAATTAGACACTTCCAGTCAGCTTCCATCCTTATGCAATGGCACTATCTTACCTTCCTTCAATTCCCTGGGCACATTTCCCATAGCCAGACTCATTGAAAAGCCAGGTCAAAGGAGCTGTCAGTTCTTTAGCACATTCTCTCAAAACTCATGGTGAAATACCATCACGTCCCACAGATTTACTGGCATCAAGAGTACTCAGTATTTGGAAAACACTCTCCTCCTGCACCTCTAAACCTCGAACCTGCCTTACCCATCTAGTATTAAAATTTACTCCTCCAGAATGAAATACTCCAATAAAGTGTTCATTGAACAATTCGACTATGTCCTCTGCATCAGTCACTCTATTCCCATGTTTATCCCACAATGTCATTCTTCCACAATCATTTCTCTTCCTACTTGCCACATAGCTAAAAAATTTCCTAGGCTTTTCTTTGGATCTTATGGCCAATCTCTTCTGATATTCCAGTTTCGCCTTCCTTACCATACTAGTCAATCTCCTGGCATGTGTCTTATATTCTTCATGCATCTGCTCTTCACCTGTCTCCTTATATCTCTTCCATAGCCACTTTTTCACATGCAGTTCCTGTTTAATATTCTTTGTCAAATAATTTACACCAAATTGTGTCCTCTTCTTCACTTGTGAAATACAGCTTACTATTGCTGCTAACAAATATTCCTTCACAACTTCCAAAGCACTAATGATATCCCGGCCTTCCAATTCCGTCCTCCATGAAACTTCCCCAAGTTGATATCTAAGACTATTATAATCACCTGCCTTATAATTCCATATACGTTCCTCTTTGATACCCCTGCATGTCTATTCATCGTCCAAGTCAAAAAAACAAGGTCACTCTCTCCAACTGGTAAAAGAGATGTCATCTCAGTTATTATCAACTCTTCTGATGCTATGACCAAATCCAAAACTCATGAGCCCAATATTCCCTCTGTTACATGTTGCCTAACACATTTATCCCTCAAAAATTCTAGAAATTCCATTCCCTTATTGCTACATGCATCTTCCTCTCCCCATTTTATACTGCTGTAGTTCAAATCTCCCATAACAACCATTCTTCTTGCACTTCCCAAGCTCAATTGTTTAAACATGTCCTGGTCCCTACCACTGTGCTCCCTGGTTTGTAGCAACACCCCTACTAAATATCCCGTCCTACCTATCTCTACCTCACACCATATGCTTTCAAAATAATTGGTGTCACTGCCTTCCAAAGCCTCCACTCTTAGAGGGCATTAAGTCGTCACTTATCATAAGCAGTACTCCATGCTTTCCCTTCCTATCCTGCCGTAAAATGCTGTACCCTGCTACTTCTATCCTGATATTATATCCTCTTCTGTCAACCACGTCTCAGTGATCCCAATAAGTTTGTCCCAGTCTGATGCTATCAGCGCCACCAATTCCTCTCCTTTATTCCTGATACTCCTGGAATTAGTATAAAGCATAAAAATGTCACCGTTTCTATACCTAGTATTATCCCCTCTAGACTCCACTGGGCTCAACGTTCCCTGATTTCAATGCCATTCTCCAAATGTATCCATTCTCACAAGAGGCAATCCCTGCTATCCACCCTGGGTATTCTAGTTTCCCTGCACTGACACACCAACTCAGAACAGCAATCTCTCCAGACGCATAAGCCCTTCCTCATTCAAATCCAAGCTGTCTCTCGCATACAATTCCTTTCTGTCCTCAAACACCCTCCAAGCATCCATATATTCCTATCCTCTCTTCTGATACATTCTTGTTATTATATTATTCAATATTATTGCTCTTCTACTCAACTCGTCACTTTCATACCTAGGCAACACACACACTATGTTTTCTCTCTGCGTTTTCTTTTGTACAACCCCCCAAGCAAGATTCTCATATCTCTCGACGCACAATTTACATTGCTTCTCAAGTCATTTGTTCCAACCATCTCATCTCATCCACCCTTTCACTGCTCTTAATTGCCATAGCCACACTTTCTATCATTTCTGCAGGAAAACACTCCTCATGCATCCTATCTTGCACACCACAGATCATTTAGTCCCCATACATTACAGCTCTTACCCCCTGTTCTCAATTGCTCACCTGCATTCCTCACTCTCTCTCCTGTAACACTTTCTCTCTGTGTGTTCCTCTAATTAACTGCCTTCCTGACATCATTCAACCTTTCACGCTCCCCGCTCTCATTTTTTCATTCATATTTCTCTCGATATTCTTGCCCTCTATCATACCACACATCTCTCTATGTGGAGAATCTACTACCTCTGACTCAACGATATCGGTTATAGTCATCTCTAACTCACCAAGTTCCTCTCATTGCCTGCATTTTGTGCATATACATATTTCCCCTTCTCTCACCTGCCACATATATAACCACCGGGACACACAAATTCCATAAGTCCCATATGCCACAAAATTATATCATGCAAAATGGAGTCCTTAAATGGGGGACGACTTGGTGATACGCCATTTGAAATTTTAGCTGCCGCTGCTGACATTATTCAAAATAGTGTCGAGGAACTATTACAACTAAACGCTAAATAAGTATAAGGAGTATAACTATATAAGTATACTAAATATCTGATTAATGAAAACTTATGTTATCTTCTTCTTCTCTTCCACCACTATGCATCTCATTCCGACTCCACCATCTCGGTAACCAAAAATACACAATATAGAGACAACTAATTCCAGAAACAACCACTGAAGACACTTGTATTACAGAAAAAAAAACAATTTGTAAAAATATTCTTAACTTTAAATTATGATTATTTTTACATAAGAATTTTAATTTAAATACATTTATTGAGCCTATCCAAAGAGTCTCAATACATGGTTGTTTCTTGCAACTAGTAGTACTTAAAGTGAAATAGATGGGGTTCAAGAGTAGATTAGTGCATTGGATTAGAAACTGGCTATCTGATATGTATCAGCAGGTTGTGTATAGGGGAGTCCCAATAAAGAAATAACTTAAATAAAAAGAAGCACCTGCCTACCTCAGTACTACATAAACAGCCTGGTTGAAAATGCATCAGAATGCATTCCCCCGTGCAAACATATGCTGTCTGTTTAAGGCTGTTCTATAGAATGAAAGGATCAGAGAACCATAAATTCTGTAATTCTGTATAACCTGATAATATCTTTCATCCAGGCATAGTATTGTGGACAAAGTATGTGATTTAGGTCAGATAAAGCTATAATTGCTTTAACGCTGCCCACAATATCAGTCATGTTTATGGGCTACATTTGGGGTATGAATTATAACTGTTGTGCTCCAAGATATCTGAAAAACCTTTATGTTCAAGTACATAAAGATTTTTATGTACTTCTGGGAAGAGAAAAGTCACTAGTGGCATGTCACAGGGGTCTGTTTTGGGACCATGTTTAATTTGCATATAAAAATACATTGGAAAGAGCTTAAATGCAGTGATATACAGTTGTTTGCAGATGACACAAAGTTAAGGAGAGTTATGAGAAGTAGAGCAGATGTTGTATCTTTGCAAGAGGACCTAAATAGACTGTCTGAATGAGTGAGTGTGTGTAGGGGAATATCAGTTTAATGTTGCAAAGCATAAAGTTTTAAAATTCAGGAAGCAAAGATAAGATACAGGATATAGGATTGTGGGGATATTTTGGAGGAGGTGGAGGAGATGAAAGATTTGAGGTTTGTAGTGGATAGGGACTTCAAATTTCATGGACATTTTGCTAAAATTGTAAGGACAACACAGAGAATTATGGGAATGATCCAGAAACACTGACTTATAGAAATAAGGATATTTTGATGCCAATGTACAAGACTTTGATCAAGTCATATATGGATTACTGTGCAGAGATTTGGTTGCCTGGTTTTCAAAAAGATAATGAAATGCTGGAGAGTGTCCAGAGACAACTCAGTTGGTTTCTGGTCTCTGGAATGTGGAATATGAGGACAGATGGACTGAATACAAAATTACAAGAAAGAGAGGGGGGGGGAACATAATAGAGACATATAACTTTGTAAGGGGTAATTACCAGAAAAGAGTAGATGAGTTTTTTATAGAATATCTGGAGAAAGGGGGGAGAACAAGAGGCCATTCCTGGAAGTTGTATAAGGTGGGTGTGAGGAATAGATTTCTTGCATGGAGAGTGGTAGGTGATTGGAATGCATTGCCTGAGAGTGTGGTGAGTGCAGGGAGAGTGAATGCATTTAAGTCGAGGTATGATGAGCTGTGCATGTGTAAATGGGACTTCCCACAATGAGTCTCCTGACTCCATGGAGGTTTGTTGATAATAATAAGATTACTAAAAATTATAAGCCAGTTTAAATGTCTTAAAAAAGGGAGTGCTTAAGGTCAGAGCTATATAACTGAGAGGAGACCTCCACATAGCTCTCAAAGGAATGTGGAGAAACGACCAAGGCTTCTGACCTGATGTCCAATCCTCACCTTCTCGTAGTGCACCCTGTTATGTATCTAGCTGGATACTGAACGGACGAGGATGGGCTGGCAATTTGGGATTAGGCCAACAAAATTATATTCTTATTGGCTTAAACCAAAATTTCAAATGATGGTACAACGTGACAGAATTTCATGCTGGCTGGGGCATTGCCCGGTTAAACAAGGCCCCCATTGTTTTTGCCAGGGAACAAGAGCAAACAGTAAAAAGTGAGCTACTGGAACAAATCCTAAAACTTACCCCAACTCAACATCACCAGAGTTCCAGATCAGTACTATCAACATAAGAAACCTGAATGGCAAAGAAATGGAACTAGCTGAGGAAATGGATAAATACCAGATCAACAGAATAGGGGTGACTGAAACAAAATAGACAAACCTGGTGAGATCTTTCTGAGCAATAAATACAAAATATTATATTCAGGCAATATAATCAAGGAAAAGAAGGAATAGCCATAGTTTTCAACACTAAATACGATACTACTCTTCTTGAATGGCATGCAGTAAATGTGAGAATGGGGAACTGGACAACGAGACTTATTTGTGCCTATGGTCCCACAGAAGGTTCTACTAAGGTAGAAGTGGAGGAATTTTTTGAGGCATTAGAAAAAGCAACTGACACAATGAAAAAGAAAAAGTTGGTCCTTGTTGGGGATCTAAAGAGTACAGTAGGAAATGATTGTCAGATATACAAAAATATTTGGGGAAAATTTGGAGAAAAGAGCAATGCTAATAAAAATAGCAAATAACTGTTAAATTTCTGCTCCGGACATGAACTGGTTATTACTAACACAATGTTCCAACATAAAAATGTGCACAAATTCACATGGAAAGAAAAGTCAAGGAATAAGAAAAATTTCATTGACTATGTTATTGTCGATAGTGATGTTTTCTCCCTGGTACAGGACACCAGAGTGTACAGAGGATTTGAAATTGGAAGTGATCACTATTTAGTCTTGAGCAGAATAAAATTGAATTTCATTTTGAAAAGAAGAACATGTAAGAAAGTTTTAAAGTCAATAAAAGTTGAGCAGCTCTCAGATGTGAACTGCAGACTAAAATACACAAACGTGATTGAAGAAAAAATGAAAGCGTTTGAGAGCAGGAACCAAACTTTGGAGATTCAGTGGCAAGCCCTGAAGAAAACACTGATTGATTCAGCCAGAGAGGCATGTGGTGAGGTTGTCTGCAAGGATAGAAAAATCAGAACTCCATGGTGGACACAGGAAGTTAAAGAGGAAGAGAAGGAAAAGCAGAAAGCACATCAAAATTTCCTTGCAAATAAGTCAGCTTGTGCTCTTAGAGAATACAGAAACAAATGTAAGAAAGCTAAACACTGTGTAAAACTGGCTAAACAAGTCATGGGAGGACTTTGGCAAGAACATAGAAAATAAATATCAAGAAGGGAGCAAGATATTCTGGAGGGTGTTGAAGAAGCTCAGAAATGGAAGAAAGAGGCTGTAAAAGAAGAAATTAGAGATGATAAAGGTGACATGAACACAGGAGAAAAAGATATCCATGAAGAATGGAGTAATTACTGCTAAATGAAACAAGTAGTGATGGCGGCACAGTGGTAAAAAAAACACTGACCAGGCATGCAGTCAGGAATACATATCCATACTTGAAGTAGAAAAAGCCATCAAAAGCCTGAAATATGGTAAGGTAGCAGGAATAGATGATATCTGACCAAAAATGCTCAAGTATGGAGGTATAAAAGTCTTACAGTGGCTGCACTGCATAGTTCAGAAGGCCTGGAAAGAGGGACGAATTCCAGATGATTGGAGTAGAGCTCTCATAGTACCCATTGGTAGCATAGCCAAGTGAAGAAACTTCCATCAACTTATCTCTAATTCAGAGAATTTTAATAATAAGGTGTGACACCTTTTGGCAACTGGTATAGGTAGATATGACTTCTCCATTATTTCTACCTCATTATCACCACCTCTGGTCTGGCTCCCACTGATGAGACCTCAATAAAGGTCGAAACTTGTCTGGGTAGTGGCCCTTCCCTTAATGCATAACATTATACATGTCCGCAAGGAGATGTGCTTTGCATTATGGAAGATACTAGGGCAAGTGATGAGAACTTATACCACCTTTATCACGAGATGACCCAGTTCTGAAAATACTTCAGGTGCAAACTTTGTTTGCATAAACATAATTGCATAAACTTTGTTTGCAAAGGTGGAGCAAGCTACCAACACTCTATCCCTTGGTATCTCAAACTCTGGGCCTGGCTCCCACTGAAGAAACCTCAATAAAGGTCGAAAGTAGTCTGGGTAGTGGCCAATCCCTTAATGCTTAACATTATATACATATCTGCAAGGAGATATGTTTTGCATTATGGGAGATACTGGAATAGGAGGTTGGTAGCTTGCTCCACCTTTGCTACGAGTTGCCTGATGTTGTACCACTTACCCAGGTAAGGTAGTACAACACCATATTCAGTCCTGAAGATATTTTCAGGTGCAAACTTTGTTTGCTCTCACTTGGATAAAGGATTAAACTAAATTTATTATAGTCTAACCAAGTGAAAAATAAACTTTCAACATCTTTCTCTAAATCCAGATTAATTTAATAAAAAAAGGTGGCAAACCTTTTGGCAACTCCTATAGGTAAAGATGACCTTGCTATTGCTTATGCCTGGTATCTCCAACTCTGGGCCTGGCTCCCACTGAAGAGACCTCAATAAAGGTCGAAAGCAGTCTGAGTAGTAGCCAATCTCCTAATGCTTAACATTATATATCTGCAAGGAGATGTGTTTTGCATTATGGGAGATACTGGAATAGGAGGTTAGTAGCTTGCTCCACCTTTGCTATGAGTTGTCTGATGTTGTACTACTTACCCAGGTAAGGTAGTACAACACCATATTCAGTCCTGAAGATATTTTCAGGCGCAAACTTTGTTTGCTCTCACTTGGATAAAGGATTAAATTAAATTTATTATAGTCAGAAACCGAATTGATTACTTGCTAATTATTCAACGATTTCAAAGTTCCATAAAGAGCACAAAAACCTGTCCTAGTGCAGCTATTCCTTTTGATCGTAATCTACTGGAGACAGAGTTAAAACTTAGTTTGAAAGCTATACTTAAGAAACATCAATAAAGAAGGTTTAATCTAGGAAAGTTAAAAAATCCCAGAGATAAGAAAAAAACCGAGTGAAGATCTGAATCAAGAGATAGCACTTTTTAAGATGATGTCATGAGGGTTGATGAATCATGGGATAAATTAAAATCTATCTTCATAGAGAAATGTATCCATACTTTGGGTCCTGATACAGCACCAGAAAAGAAAGACTGAATAGCTGATGAAATTCTTTCTCTCATGGATCAACTCAGATTACATAAAAAATCATATTCCAATAAAATATAAAGAGGTTCAAAAAATTATTTAATAAAATGAAAGAAGAAAAAGAAATCTGGATGAATGAAAAATGTAAAGAAATAGAATTTCTACAGGAAAAGCATGACAGTTTTAATCTACACAAAAAGATGAAAGAGACCTCAGGTATATTTAAGAAAAAACAGTTATGCATCCTTCGAAACAAAAAGGGAGAAATAATATTCAAAAAGGATCATAAAATACAAGCATGGATGAAATATGTAGAAGAATTCTTTACTGATAGCAGACAAAACCCAGAAAATACTTATGAACAGATGTAAGGTGCATGCATTCTGAAATCATTGGTAGAATATGTGCTGAACTCAGCTAAAAATGGTAAAGCCTTAGGCCCTGATAGAATACCATCAGAAATAATAAAGATATTAGAAGGTGGCACCATTACTATATTAGTAAAGTTAATAAGATCTACGAAACAGGCATAATCCTTCAAGACTGGTTACAGTCGATCTTCATCATGCTGCCTAAAAAGAGTAAATGCCAAAACTTGTAATGACAACAGAATGATCAGTAAATGAGTCATGTTCTCAAAATGATTCTGAAAATAATTCAAAAAAGAATATACAGAAATGTGAAGATACCATCAGTGATATCCAATTCAGCATTAGAAGTAGTTTGGGAACAAGAGAGGCTCTTTTCTATTCTCAAATCTTATTCCAAAAACGAATACTTCCAAAACTAGGAAGTATTCATTTGCTTCATCGACTTTGTAAAAGCATTTGACAGAGTCAAACACATTAAAATGATTGAATTATTAAAAATAATTGGATTAGATGATAAAGACATTAGGATCATTGAAAACTTATATTGGAACCAAAAGGCATCTGTTCAGGTTGAACATTATTACACACTCCATTAACATCAAAAGAGGAGAAGCAAGGATGTGTTGTCGCCTCTCCTTTTTAACATATACGCAGAAACCATATTTCAAACAATCTTAAAAGGAAGAGAGGAAGTGGTTAATGTAAATGGTGAAATCATCAATAACATCTAATATGCTGATGACACAGCTCTCCTGGCTGACATATTCAGGATCATCTGGAACTAGCGAATGAAGAGAGTGAAGAAATGGGATTAAGAATAAATATCATCAAAACTAAATGCATGGTCTAAGCAAGAAACCAAATTCTTTCTTTAAACAGTAAACATATAGAAAAAGTGACAAAGTTTAAATATCTTGGATGCTAGTTAAATGAAGAATGCAATCCAGAAATGGAAATAAAAGTTAGAATTGAAATGATAAGAAAAAATTTTCTCACGATGAAATCAACACTGTGTAACTGTAATTTAAATTTATAGCTTAGAGTACGCATCGTTAAATGCTATGTATGATCTGTACTGCTGTATGGTGCCGAAACTTGGATCAATATCAATACAACGTCAATGAAAAAACTTGAAGCCTTTGAGATGTAGTTATACAGATGTATGTTAAAAATCCCATTGACAGCAAAAACATCCAATCAAGAAGTATTGGAACAAATTAGTAAATCATGTGAACTTTTAGATACCATAAAAGGAAGAAAATTGCATATCTTGGTCACCCACTTCATAATGAAAAATATAAGATATTTCAATTGATTATAAAAGGGAAGATAAATGAAAGTAGGGGATAAGGAAGACGAAGAAGATCTTGGCTAGCAGACATCAGACAGTGGACTGATGTGATCTCTGCAAGACTATTCAGAATGGCTGAAAATCACTCAAAATTTGCCAAGGTGATCGCCGAACTCCGATAGGAGATGGCACTCAAAGAAGAAGATACCTCTTTGATCATTATTTTTTGTTGTAAACCTACCTGCAAGCAATGTACTATATACTATCATGGTATATGACACATCTCTTGCAGTTAGATATTTAAACTTTATAGATTGATTAATTGGATGTTTATAGTTCAACACAATATTTCCTGAATAGTCTTATCAATATCTTTCTTCCAAAGTAGTTTATTCTTTGTCAGGTCACTGATTTGATAGTTACAGTTTGATCTTCAAAAACGTTTCTAGCTGCATCAACTCACTGTTTAATGGTCTTTCTCTGGGTTTTTTTCCTGCCATGTTTTTTTCTTCAAACACTTGTTTTTTTCTAATCTCCTAGTCTAAGTGATCATAGTGTAAAGTACATTATTGGTTATTAATGATGTCATGTTCTTTTCTGATATCTTAATTTTTAATATGGTCTGAAACTGATGCATGTGTGTTATCCCAGTTTTCTCTCAGAATTCTCATATTTGTGGTTGCCAGTTCTGTCCAGCTGTTTTATTTCTAACCATACTCCTAGATCTGTATGTTGGTATTACTTTGAAAGCTGTCTTGTATACTGCCGAATTTCTAATTTCTTTCTTATACCATACAAAAATAAACTAATTGAGGATTTTTTCTAGCTGTTTCAGCATTGCAGTTCATGTTTTCTGTTTTTTTCCCTCCTTTTTTTATTAGCGACTTTTTCTTTGACGTCTGTAAAATGATTATTCAAGCATATTACACATTGCAATGATTTAGCTAAAATGTGTAATCTTTTCTATTAGGTCACTATTAGGAAAGTAGTTCATGTATTCTGTTTTTCTCTCTGCATATTTTCTTTGCTCATCTTTTTCTTAATGTACATACTGAATTATGATTTGTCATAGCAATATCTGATTTGACATTAAAGTGCTTTCCTGTACATTTTTCATTTCCTGCCAATTTGCAATTATATATAATCTTAAATATAATCCCTGTATGGTATTCACAGCTATCTATGTGTAAAAATCTGCATAGCATAAATGGAACAAGTCCATTTACACCATGGGTTTTTTCCTGTCATTATTTTTCATCAAACACTTGTTTTTCTAATCTTCTAGTCTTAGTCTGCATGGTGTAAGTGGAACAAGTTCCACTTACACCATGCAGACTTAGCTTTTAAGCTTTTCTGTGTCACCATATCATGATTTCTGAGATCAACAGAATTTGTTATCCCATGATTTGTGAACTTTTGTGGGATAAAAATGTGGTTTTGGGAACTCCTGTGTGACCTGAAACATGGGTTTTTTCCTGTCATTATTTTTCATCAAACACTTGTTTTTCTAATCTTCTAGTCTTAGTCTGCATGGTGTAAGTGGAACAAGTTCCACTTACACCATGCGGACTTAGCTTTTAAGCTTTTCTGTGTCACCATATCATGATTTCTGAGATCAACAGAATTTGTTATCCCATGATTTGTGAACTTTCGTGGGATAAAAATGTGGTTTTGGGAACTCCTGTGTGACCTGAACTAGCTTGTTTTTTTCTAGTTTTCCTTTTGACTATTCCCCCCCCTTAAGTATGCTTGCATAAACATTGTCAGGATCACTCAGTAGGTAAATTCCTGTAATTCTCACATTCAATTTTATTTCCCTTTTTACACGTGGATACTAACTTCACTCCAGTCATCTGGAATTTGATCATTTGATCAGGCCTTCTGAAATATGCAGTGTGGCCACTGTAAAATTTTTATACCTCCATATTTTTGCAATATGAAGACCTTCAATTAGATGGATAGATAGTGTGTCTGGAATAACTGATCTTCAGAGTTGACGTCTCCAGAAAGGTATACCACAGGAGCACCTAGTATGGAACATTACCTATTAAAGGAGTGACTGTATTACATCTGATGATCGATGAGCTGATGGGCTGATGGATGAATATTTAGTGTTACTGGTTTAATATCTACTTCAGCTGCTTTTTTGCATTTCAGGTTTTTAAAGACTTTTCTACCTCAGTTATTGATATGTACTACTCCTAATTGCACAGAGTTAGAAAACATTCTTCTTGAATGTTTTCTACCTCCGTGCTATAGCTGCTTGTTTCATTTAGCAGTCTTTCACTGTAATTAATCCAGACATCTAGAATATTTTTATCTTTACTTTTCTTGTGATCTTTATCATCTGATTTCTTTTACAGTGATCATTATACCATATCTAAGATTTTTCAGTAGCTTCTGGAACATGGGAAAACTAGGGAAACATTGGGTAACTAGAGATATTGGGGTGGGGGGGGGGAATGCAATTCAGCATGTAGCTGGCCACCTCTGAGACGAATGAATGTGCATACAGTAATAATTATGCAGGTTTCATATTTGATTTGATATGAGCTCAGTATGGAGACAATACTATTAAATCATCATCATCATCATCATCAAATTCCTGATATATACCCTCAAGGGGTGTATGGGATATAATAGTACAACATGAACAACTTACATCATTACTAACTTCCTATCTACAATTTTCCATCAAATCAGTCTGTTAAATGTCAAAACTCCAATATTATCAGGTCTTATATGTCTGTCTTCTAAGGAACTTTTTACTGTATCAATCCACCTATATCTTGGTCTTCCTCTGGGTCTTTCCTGCCAACTTGGCAGAGAACACTTGTTTTGCTAATTTTTCCTCTCCCATTCTGCTTAAATGACCATACCACCTGAGATTAGCTCTGTTAATGCATTCCTGGATGTAGACAATATCAAGTTCTTATTGCTAATATCATCGTTTTTAAAATGATATTGCCATTGATGCCATCTGTTAATGCCCCTAATCTTTCTCAGAACTCTCATATCTGTGGTCTCTAGTCTTTGATGGTGTGTTTTACTTCTAACCCACCTCTCAGATCCATAAGTTAAAATTGGTTTAAACACTGTCTTGTATACAGGTAATTTAGTGATCTGAATAATTTCTCTCTTATTCCATATAAATTTATTCAGTTGACTTCCTACTATACCAGCTTTGTTGATTCTGTTGTCTATTTCCATATTTAACTTATCATCTTCACTAAAAATCATGCCTAAGTAGCTGAAATGTTTTACTTGTTCTATATATTCTCCATTCACAATGCAGTTGACATTTTCAATGTTTCTCCCTATTTTCATTGTCTTTGTCTTTTTAATGCTGACCTTCATACCATATCTATTACAACAGTTATTCATTTTAGTCAGGGAATCTTGCAGACATAACAGATTTATTTAGAAGTATAATATCCTCATAAAGTAAAGAGCTGAGATTACTTTTCCAATTTTGATATCAGGTTTAATACCACTTTCCTTCATAATGTGATCCATATAGATAACGAATAACAGAGGGGATAATGTACATCCTTGTCTCACACCAGATTTAACATTAAACCATCTTCCTGTACTTCCTTCAATTCTAACTGCTGACTTACAACTCAAATAAAGATTAAGCATTGCTTGATAAAATGCCCCATTAACACCATATAACTGTAGCATTTGGAATAGTTTCCCTCTTGGCACCTTGTCATATTCCTTTTCCAGATCTACAAAACTTAAATACAGATCGTTGTTATATTCCCATGATTTCTCAACTATCCGTCATAAAGTGAAAATCTTATCCTGACAGCATCTATTTGGCCTGAAAATCCAGGTTGTTCTTCATCAAGCTTCTCTTCCACAATCCTTCTGAACCGTTTCTCAAGTATACTTGCATATATCTTACCAGGAACACTCAGTAATGAAATGCCTCTGTAATTCTCACATTCAGTTTTAATTTCCCTTTTTATATATGGATACTATGAGAGCTCTACTTCAATCATCTGGAATTCATCCCTCTGTCCAGGCCTTCTGAACTATGCAGCGCAGCCACTGTACAACTTTTATACCTCCATACTTGAGCATTTCTGGTGAATATCATCTACTCCTGCTGCCTTTCCACATTTCGTACTATTAAATCTTTATGTTAATGATACTGATATTGGGTTCCAGGAGATGTTCAGTTGCAGATGATGCAGCTGAAGAGTTATTAGATGCTGATGAAATGGCTTTTTGTGGAGGGTGGGAGCATGGGCTGAAAAAGTAGACAAATAAGTAGAGATGCGCTAATTTAATGGCATTATGTGTAAAGATTTAAACTTTGGAATTCGGATAGGAAAAGTTGTGTATTCTAATGGTGGAACTATAAGATGAGGTGGAGGAGGAAAAGACTCTGGAAGATGATCAACAAAATTTTGAAGTTCAGAGAATACACTGCAACAGTATCTGGTAGATTGCTGCTATGGTGAGAAGGCTAGTGACCAACTGTTGCTGTTGTCTTGAATTATGCTGAAGTAGCTAAGAACTATAAATCCAGTATATTATTTCTGTTAATTGCATTTGTAACTTTTGCTCAGTCTGGCTGTTTATTGCACATGACAAAATAGACTACCTCCATATGAGACTGTTCTCATAGACTGGCATCAGTCTATGAGACCAACCTCATATATCCAGTCAATGTCCAAATAGACAACGCGAGGATTTTTCACAGAAAATGGAAAAGTGAGTAGCCACGGATGTTGCACGAGGAATGCTGAACAAGAAAAAAGTGTCTGAGATCCCACTAAGTTGGTCAGTTCTAAAACAGACATCCGACTAAGAGTCCCCCAACTCCACAAGTCAATATTAATAATAATTATATGTACCACTCAATTTCAGTTTTTCTCACACACCTAATGTATATCTGCTACACTGCTACATTCTGAAGTTCATAATATATGCATACTCCAAATAACAGGCTGTGGGTTTGTTTATGAAAATCTTTAGACTATTTTCATTCCGAGTGTGAGAATAGTATCCTTTTGCTGAAAAGGTGATAATTGTTCTTATTATTACACAGATATCTCCATAGAGTCAGAAGGCTCATTGCAGAAGATCCACACTCACACTAACCTTTATACACACAATACCTATCATACTTCTTCTCAATGTTGTTCAGTGTCTGGGCACTCAAACTAATTCTAGCAATCCATTCCCTCACTCACCACTCTCCAACCAAAAAAATCTAGTCGTCACACCCTTACTAACTACACTCTTACATAATGTCCAGGGGTAAGCTCTAGTTCTCTCTCTATTTGACAAGTATTGAAAAATTTCCTATGTTGATCTTATAGAACCCCTTGAATAACTTATAAGTTTCTATCACATGCCTTTTTTTCAACCTATCAACTAAACTTTGTAATCAATACGCCTTCAAACTCTTCTCATAGAGCATTCCACATATGTCCCACCACTTAATCACTCATCCCTGAATTTTCCCCACCTCCTCCTGATTTCCAAGAAACCCTGATGATCAAATCCATGCAACAGTAGTCAAAGTAAGTTTTTCAACATCCAAGTAATCCTTTGAGCTATTTTAGCCACTTTTGATATCGTCTGAACTTCCACTCCCTGTCCACCATTACCTCCAAAGATTATGCAAAGACAGGCATATCTTTGCATTATCAGCAAACAATTGTACATCTCCTGTTAGACCCTTCCTAATGTCATTAACGTATAGATTGAACAGGAGTCCAAGAACTGAATCCTGAGAATTCAGTTTTGGTCACCTTAAATCTTGCCGATTCACCTGGGGTTCTTGTGTGATGTTGTGTGTCATCCATGTTTCACCAAATTGCATCTACTCCTTCAGTGGCAGTATACAGTTTGCTATTGCTGCTAATAAATATTCCTTCACAAGTTCCCAATCACTGATGACATTTCACCCTTCCAATTCCTTCCTCCTTCCATGGAACTGCCTCAAGTTGTGCTTTAAGACTCTTATAATCACTTGCCTTATAATTCCACATAAGTTCCCTTTTCTTTGATATTCCTGCATATCTTTTCATCTTCCAAGTCAAAACCACATGGTCACTCTCTCCAACTGGAGGAAGAGATGCTATCACAGTTATAATCAACTCTTCTGATGCTATGACCAAATCCAAAACTCTTGAACTTCGTGTTCCTTCTACTACATGTTGCCTAAGACATTTGTCCTTCAAAAATTCCATAAATTCAATTCCCTTATTACTACTTGCAGTTTCCTCTTCCCAATTTATACTGCTATAGGTAAAATCTCCCATAACAATCATTCTTCTTGCATTTGCCAAGCTCAACTACAAAACATCTCCTGGTCCTTACCCTCTATACTTCCTGGCTTGTAGCAACACCCCACTAAATATCCTGTCCTGTCCACCTCTACCTCATACCATATGCTTTCAAAACCATTAGTGCCACTGCCCTTCAAATCCTCCACTCTGAGAGGACATATGTCATCGCTTATCAAAAGCAGTACTCCACCACCACATTTTTCCTTCCTATCCTGTTGAAAAATGGTATATCCTGCTACTTCTATTCCTGTTAGTATATCATCTTCTGTCAACCATGTCTCAGAGATCCCATAATCTTTGGACAGGCTGACGTTATCAATGCCACCAATTCATCTCCTTCATTCCGAATACTCTTGGCATTAGTATAAAGAATCAAGCCATTGTCACTGTTCCTAAACCTATCATTATCTCCTCCAGACTCCACTGGGTTCAGCATTCCCCGATGTGTTCCCCCTTCTCCCAAGCACCAATCCCACAAGAGACCACCCCTGCTACCATCCACCCCGATAATTCTAGTTTCCCAGCACTGATGCACCGACCCGTTCAGAGAACAGCATTCTCTCCAGATGCCTACATCCTTTCTCATTCAAATTCAAGCCATCTATCACATAAAGTTCCATTCTGTCCTCAAATGGCTTTCAAGCATCCACATATTCCAAGCCTCTCTTTCAACACCTTCTGACTATTATACAATTCCTTATTAATGCCCTTCTCATCAGCTCCACATCATCATCATACCTGAGAAACACACACACTTATCTTCCCTCTCTCAGTCTTCTTCTGTCTAATCTCAAGAATGAACTTCAGATCTCTTGCTACCTGATTAACACTGCCTCTCGTCATTTGTATCCACCATCAGAATCATCTCATTTGCCCTTTGACCTCACTTAATTGCCATAACCACACTTTTTATCGTTCCTTTAGGCAAACACCTCTCAGGCATTCTATCTTGCACACCACAGATCATTAATTTGCCATACATCGCATCTCTTATCACTCTGTTCCTTTCTTGCTCACCTGCATTTCTCACTCTCCCTTCTCTTACACTTTCTTTCTTTGTTCCCCTACTTACCTCTTGTCCTGTTTCTCTCCATCATTGGTTCCAACACTCCCTCGCATTTTTCTCATTCCCTCTCTTCTACTGGTTCTATTCTCTCCTCTTCTATCATTCCCATAACTCTCTCTCTCTCTCTCTCTCTCTCCCTCCCCTATTGTGATTATAATTAGGTGTACTATTTTATTATCTATTCCATATCAGTTCAGTATTCTCCACAATGCCTGATACCATATTAAATCGAAGGCCTTCTGTATATCTCTAAAATTAAACATACTATTTTATTAAGTTCAGTATATTTTTCTCCAATGAGATGCACTGCAAATAAATAATCTATTGTACTCTGGTTTTTAAGGAATCCTGCTTGGAGCACTCAAAGTATGCTTTCTATTTTCCTCTCAATTCTAGAGAGTAAGATTTTTAGGGAAATTTTGCATGTATGAATTTTAGACTGAGAGTTCTGCAACTGCTACATTTTGGATTGTTCCCTTTTTTAGGAACAGTCTGAAGTCAGAAAAGAGGTGCACCAATCATTAGAGCAAGATTCACTGTTCCATACATCTTGAAAAATTTGAACAGAGCATCTATGAGAGTTTCTCCCAATATTTAAGTAAATTTGAAGTTATTCTATCTATGCCTGGCAATTTTCTCACCTTCAAATAATTAATTGCTGCTGCTTCTTCTACCTGTTCTCTTGAAGTACTTAAGGATCATGGCTGGATAACTGAACAAATGAGGATGGGTTGGCAATTTGAGATTTAGCTGAACAAATTGTTTTTTTACTGGCTTAAACCATAATGCCAAACAATGGTACAACATGATGGAATGTCATGCCAGTTGGGCCATCACCCAGTTAAACAAAGCCTCCACTGTTTTCATCAGGGAACCAAAGCAAACAACAAGCAATCAGTTACAGGAACAAATTTCAGCTCACCATCAGCAGAGATCAAGATTGACATCATCAACATAAGAAAGATTAATGGAAAAGAAATGGAACTAGCAGAAAAATTGGAGTGGATAAAAGACAGGTGAGATCTTTCTAAACAACAAATCCAAGATGTTATACTCAGGAATGGAAATCAGGAAAAAGAAGAAGTAGCGTAGCTATCATATTCAACACTAAATATGAGATTAATTTTCTTGAATGGCAGGTGATATCAACTAGAGTGATGTGAGCATACATCAGAATGGTGAACTGGAAAACGACACTTATTTATGCTTATGGTCCAACAAAAGGATCTACTAAGGATCCTTAGTATAATTAAAGAAGAAGGAATTAAAGAAGGCAGATGACACAATGAAAAAGGAATGTTAAAAATGAAATAGGTCCTTATTGGAAATCAAAACAGCAGAGTAGGAAATAATTATCAGACATATAGGAATGTTTTGGTAAAATTTGAAGAAAAAAGAAAAGCTCAAAATAATGGTAAGTACCTGCCAGATTTATGCTCAGGATATGGATCATGGATTAGTTAGTACTAGCATAATGTTCCATAATAAAACTGCACAAATTCACATGGAGAAAAGATGTGAAAAATAACAAAAATCTCAGATTATGTTATTGTCAGCAGTGATGTTTCCCACTGGTTCAAAGTATTTGAAACTGGAAGTGATCAACATTTAGTAATCAGCAAATAAACTCAATTTCATATTGAAAAGAAAGGTTTATAAGAAAGTTTAGAAACAAATCAAAGTTGAACGTCCATCAGATATGAACTCAAATAGACTAAAATACACAAACATTATTCAAGAAAAACTGAAAGTGTTTGAAAACAAGAACGAAACTTTGGAGATTCAGTGTAAACCCTTAAAAAAACCATTGACTGATTTGGCCAGAGAGGCATGTGGCAAGGTAATCTACAAAAATAGAAAATCAGAACTCCATGGTGGACTCAGGAAGTTCAAGATGCAGTCAAGGAAAAGAAGAAAGCATATTGAAAGTTCCTGGAAAGTAAGTCAGCTGGAGGATTTCAAATTTTTTCCGGTGTGTCGATTTTTAACTTTAGCAAATTCTTTATTGGCTGTCAAGTCGGAGATTCTATCCAAAGAATTCTATATAAAGAATTTGCTAAAGTTAAAAACCAGCACCAGAAAAAATTTGAAATCCTCCAGCAACGCAATGTTATTCAGTGGCCGCAATGTCATCAAGATGGCATCGTTGTCAACCTATAACCGGCAACCTTATCCAAAGAGTCCACGAGTGCATTAAGTCTTGGACACAATTTTGTCATTACTCCTAAAGAAGTTCCTAAAACCAAAATAATGGCTTCCGTTGAAAATGGTAAATGGCACTGAAAAAAATTTGAAATCCTCCAGCAATGCAATGTTACGCAGCAGCTGCAATGTCATCAAGATGGCATCAACCTATCACTACAAACCTTATCCAAAGAGCCCATGAGTGCATTAGTCTTGAACACAATTCTGCCATTACTCCTAAAGAAGTTCCTAAAACCAAATTAATGGCTTCCGTTGAATGCGGGATATACCACTTGCCTCCAGCTATAGCCAATAATATTAGGTTAGACAAGGCCAATATCCTAATCCATTCTAAGCCTCCCAAAAATAATATCCCAAAGGTTGGCCGATTGGTAGAGTCTCTGCTACTAATGGCTCAGTTAAGTAAGTTTGAGCGCGGTTAGTAGTTGGAAGGGAGCCAATCGTTCGATGCTGTTGGCACACTCTCCCTCGATGAGTCTTTGGACTCCCTGGAGGTGTCAAATAATAATAATAATAATAATAATAATAATAAAGAAATAATAGCTCTAAAAGAACTATGCAATAATAAGCACATTACAATAACCAAATAAGACAAAGAAAACACCACTGTAGTAATGGATACAACAGAATATGAAAGCAAAATGCATGCACTGCTCCAAGACTGGTCTACATATCAAATCATAATAAATTTAGTTTAATCCTTTATCCAAGTGTGAGCAAACAAAGTTTGCGCCTGAAAGTATCTTCAGGACACGGTACAATACTGTACCACCTTACCCCAGTCCTGAAGATACTTTCAGGCGCAAACTTTGTTTGCTCACACTTGGATAAAGGATTAAACTAAATTTATTATACTCTAACCAAGTGAAAAATAAACTTTCAACATATCAAATCATAGATCGAGATCCCACCAACTCACAAAAGAATAAGGTGTGCAAGTTACTGAACAAAGTCACTTCCTGGCCAAAAGAAATTGTCAAAAAACTCAAACCCTTGCACATTAAAACACCCAGAATATATGGTGCTCCTAAAATACACAAACAAGGTACACCTTTGCATCCTATTGTAGATAGTATAAACAGTCCTACATATAAACTAGCTAAACATTTAGCCAAATTACTAGCCACTTACACAAACAATTCTAGCCACCTAAAAAGTATTTTAGAAAACCACACCTTAAATATTCAGACCTAATGGTGAGTTTTGATATCACCTCATTATTCACTAATGTACCACTGATTGAAACACTTAACTTACTAAATTCACAATTTCCCCCGATATATTTCAGCTATTTCAATTCACAGTACAGGCAGGTTATTTTACATGGAAAGGGAAAATATACAAACAATTAGATGGGACAGCTATGGGGGTTCCCCCCCCCTTTCTCCCCCCCCTACACAGAACATCTGGAAAAACTAGCTATCAACATAGCCACTTTGAAACCTAGTCTCTGGCTACTCTATGTTGATGATGTGTTTGCTATTTGGCCACATGGCCCAGACACATTGAATACATTTTTAGTGCATCTAAATAGCCAGCACCCTAAAATCCACTTTACAATGGAACTAGAAGCCAATGACTGCTTGCCCTTCCTGGACACACCGATCACACATCTTCCAGAAGGTTCCTTATCATTTTCGGTTTATCGAAAACCCACACATACAGGGAGATACACAAACAATCACACCATCACCCTTCTCAACAATATGGTATCTTAAAAACACTAACCCATAGAGCTAGAGCAATCTGTTCCAATGACATTGCTCTCACTGCTGAACTTTCTCACCTACGTTACACCTTCTTAACCAATGGTTATAATCCCCATAAGATAAATAACATACTAAATGCTACCCAGAAATCCCCTCTATCTACCACAGAAGACTAAAACAAAACTATCACCATCCCATACATTAAAAGCACATCTGAAAAGATATCTAGAGTGCTTAACAAACACCAACTGCGCACCGTATTTAAACCTTATGTGAAATTTGCAACTCTCATCCGTTCACCTAAGGACAAATGAACTCCTTTATCACATCCAGGAGTCTATGAAATGCCCTGCTCTTGCCATCAAGCCTACTACGGACAGACAGGAAGAACTGTGGACATCCACCTCAGTGAACACAAAAAGAATATCCAACACTTTCGCTATGGCAAGTCTGGCAGACCATGCTTTGGAAACCACAGCACACATGATTAATTGGAAAAAAACAAAAGTAATGCACAGAAGCTTCTACAAGTCAGAGAGGTTGTTCCTCGAATCAACAGAAGCATTAAAACACACTCCAAACCTTAACAAGTATGGCTGTATAAATCTACCAAAGATTTGGGAGACAGTCATCCTAAGACCAAATTAATATTTATTATATTTATATTTTTTTCACACTTTCTAAGATTATTATTTGGACTACTATTTGAAAACTTTGAACTACTTTTTTTTTTTTTTAACCTAGATGGTGCCCTATTAGGACACCATCTAGGGTCTTGGGTTGTCACGCTGCAATTACTTATACTAGCACCACTGTTACACCAGATTGTGGTTGTCTTGCATTTGTAACAAACTTTGTGTTGTATGCTCTGATGATGTGGATATAATACCAGCGAAATATTAGCTTTTAAGCTAATAAATAGTTATTTTCTTATCCATCTGTGTTCCTATCAATACCGTTAAATCTATTACTCATATTATTCATCTACAAAAAAGGGAAATAACACTGTACGTGAAAATTAACAAGGGTTGAATTCCAGATAATTAGAGTAGAGCACTCATAGTACCAACCTACAAAAAGGGAAATTAAATGGAACATGAGAATTACGAAGGTATTTCCCTACTAAACGTTGCTGGTTAGATTTATGCAAGTATACATGAGAAATACCTAGGAAAAATTGTGGAGGAAAATCTTGGCGAGGAACAAGCTGGGTTCAGATCAAACAGAGGTTATCAGGATCACATTTTCACTTTAAGACAAATAGTGGAGAAATCATGGGAAAATATTAAGGATCTGTATTTAAGTTTTGCAGATCTGGAAAAGGCATATAATAAAATGCCAAGATGAAAGCTGTTCAAAACACTCCAGTCGTATGATGTAAATGGGACATTAAGTAGAATTGAAGGAGTTACAGAAAGATGGTTTGATGTTAAATCAAATGTGCGACAAGGTTGTACATTATCTCCACTGTTATTTATCTAAATGGACCACATTATGAAGCAAAGCAGTATTAAACCTGATATCAAACGTGTGCACAAATGGTATCACAAATGGTTAAGCAGTAAAAGATTAGAAGATGAAATAGAATATAAAAGAATAAGCACCATAGCTAAAAGAGAAGTCAGAAAAAGACATAGAGAATCATGGAACAAATTTGTTTCTAATTTAGAACATGATTTATATAAAATAAGACCCAATGTATATAAGATTTTGCAACACTTAAATGCAGATACCAAAGAAAACATAAGATTAAACACTGAATTGAAATTAGAGGAATTTCTAAATTATTACACAGAACTGTGGACAGACAAATATTTTAAAAAAGACAACTGGCAAACAATTAACGAAAATGAAAAGGAAATAACTAAAGAAGAATTAGAAATCAACCTGAAAGAAACAAGAAACAGAAAATCACTTGGAGAAGATAAATTAGGTTCAGAACTATATAAATACGCAGGAACAAAATTCAAAGAAAGACTCTTATTATTTTTAAATAAAATTTACTCAACTGGTATCCCCCCAATAGAATGGAAAAAAGCAATTGTGATTCCTATCTTTAAAAAAGGTAATAGAGATGACCCTAAAAACTATACAGGTATCAGTATACTAAATTCCTGTTACAAAATATATAGCAGAATCTTAAATAGCAAACTAATGAAATATTCCGAAAACTTTATTTTAGAAGTACAGAATGGATTTAGAAAGAACAATCATGTATAGACCCAGCCTTTTGCCTAAAATTAATAATACAGAAAAGAAGAGAATATAATTTAGTAACACATATTGCATTTATTGACTTTGAAAAAGCATTTGACAAAGTTAAAAGAAACATATTATTTAACATATTAAAAGAAAGACAAATACCAAATAATATCCTAAAAGCTATCACAAGTATATATGAAAATAATCAAATACAAATAAGATTAAATCACGAGCTATCATATATGACAGGGATAAACCAAGGGGTCCGGCAGGGATGTCCCCTCTCAGCAACTCTTTTTAATATTTACTTAAATGAAAAATAATAATAAAATGGAATAAAAATTTACATCAAGGAATTAAACTTTCTTCTACAGTGAACTCAAACACTCTCCTTTCTGCCGATGACAAATAATAATTACAGATTCTGAAGATAACTTACAGAAAGCTATTTTAGATCTAAATGAGATAGCCAAAGATTATGGTATGATAATATCAACAGAAAAATCAAAAACTATGGCCTTTAAAGGACAAGATCCAGCAAGAACTAAAATAGCAATAGATAACAAGATCTTAGAACAGGTGAATTCATTTAACTAACTAGGATGTATGATCACATATGAAAATGAAAAAAATATAAATGTAAAAATTGCAAAATATTTAAAAATAACAGGTGTAATTAACTCTATATTTAAACCAAACCTAGTTCAAAAACAAACCAGACTAAAAGTATACAATACATTAGCCCTACCAGTCTTAATGTATGGAAGTGAAATCTGGACAATATAATAAAAAGACAAACAAAGATTAACAACAGCAGAAATGAAGTTTATGAGAAAAATTGCAAAGTATACCCTAGTTCAGGGGTTCCCAACTCTATGCCCGCAGGCACCATGGCGCGTGTCGACCAATTTGTGTGTGCCCGCCGCTCTTCAACCGTGTGCCGTACAGCTTGAAATAATCACGCAACAATGCATGGCATGCTATACGCATGTGTTAATGACACATGACGAGATTAATAGCATACAATGTAAAGCAGACATGCATTCAAAGCTGTTCATTCCAGTTTAAGAACTGGAATATCATCATATTCTCCTAATTATGAAGCACTGGCCAATGAAATGGAATGCCAAAAGATCACACTAACTTATATATATATATTTAAATTTTTATATAATGTAAACTTTTAAGTAATAAAACATTTGATTATAATGTAAACTTTGTATGTATTCATTTAACAAACGAATTCAAAAAATTTGCTTGAAAAAAATAGATGGTGCCCGTTGACCTACTGGTATTTTAGAATGTGCTCTAGGAAACAAAAAGGTTGGGAACCCCTGCCCAAGTTGATCACAAAAGAAATGAAGAAAGTGGCGGTGAATTTGAGCTGTGCAGAAGAAAGTGATTTTTAATCGGTGAATAGTCCGCTTTTTTCCCCGTTTTTCTACGTTTTTGAGTGCTAAATTGTTTCTCTGAATATGAGTGAACTTCAGTGGTTGTTTTTTGGAAGTTAGTTGCTGTCGCGATATAATATATTTTGGTACCGTCGGAATCGAAAGCGTAATGGTGGAAGACAAAATGAAGCTAAGTTACTGTATTTAGTTATATTTCATTTTATTTAATTATATTTAGTACTTAAATGTTCTGATGTTTGTACTTTTTTTCCTCTTATTTATTAATTGAATAATTATTAAAGATTACGCTACTCGGCAGTAAGGAATGATGGTGGATTCAGCAGCAGTCGCAAGTGGCGTAACGCCAAGTCCTCCGCCATTTAAGAACTCAATTATTAGCAATATCATAAGGGACTTTGTGGCATGCAGTACTTGCGGCATGTATGCGTCTCGTGAATTACATATGTGGCTTGTTAAAGAGAGTGGAGAGCGTATGTGCGCAAAATGCAGGCAGTTGGAGGAAATAAGTACATTAGATATATCGATATCCGACTTTGTTGCTCCAGGAACGGGGAATGAATGTAGGAAGACAAGTAGTATGATAGCAGAGAATGAGAAAATAATAGTTGATAGTGTGGAAGGTGTGAGTGACTGTGGAAGTTTAGGAGATGGTTTTGTTTGGGAGAGTGAATTTAGATTAAGAGTGACTGACCTGCAGAGAAAGACAGATGAGTTGAAAGAGGAGGTGGAATGTCTTGTGAATGAGAGCAGAAGTATGAAAGGTAAGATTAGGAGAATGGAAGAGATAAATGCAAGGCGAATCAGAGTAGGAGAGAGAGAGAATTTAGGGAGTATGAGTGAGAGGTATGGGGGTGCTAGAAGAGGAGAGAATGGAAACAGTAGAAGAGAGGGAATGAGAGAGAGGTATGGGAATGCTAGCAGACGAGAGGATGAAAACAGTAGGAGAGACGGAATGAGAGAGAGATATGGAAGTGCTAGAAGAGGAGAGAATGGAAACGGTAGGAGATATGGAATGAGAGAGAGGTACGGGAATGCTAGAAGACGAGCAGATGGAAACAGTAGTAGGAGAGACAGAATGAGAGAGGGATATGGAAGTGCTAGAAGTGGAGAAAATGGAAACAGTAGGAGAGAGGGAATGAGAGAGATGTATGGGAGTGCTAGAAGAGGAGAGAATGGAAACAGTAGAAGAGAGAGGTATGGGAATGAAAGAAGAGGAGAGAATGGAAACAATAGGAGCGAGGGGATGGTAAGAGGTATAATGTATGGCGACTCAATGATCCGTGGTGTTCAAGATAGGATGCGTGAGGAGTGTTTGCCAGGAGGAACAATAGAAAGGGTGGCTATGGCAATTAAGAGAGGTGAAAGGGTGGATGAGATGATTGTGATGGTAGGAACGAATGACTTGAGTGGTAATGTAAGCCGGGCAGCGAGAGATATGAGATTTTTGCTTGAGACTGTACGGAAGAAGACAGAGAGAGGAAAAATAGTGTGCGTGTTGCCTAGGTATGATAATGATGAGCTGAGCAGAAGAGCGGTGATATTGAATGGCATAATAGCGAGAATGTGTGACAAGAGAGGACTGGTATATGTGGATGCCTGGAGTGTGTTTGAGGAAAGAGAGGAGTTGTATGCGAGAGACCGTTTACATTTGAATGAGGAAGGACGTAGGAATCTGGAGAGATTGCTGTTCTGAACGAGTCAGTGTGTCCCAGGGAGGATGATAGCAGGGGTGGCCTCTTGTGGGAATGGATACTTGGGAGAAGGGAGACAATGTCAGGTAACACTGAGCCCAGTGGATCCAGAAGAGATAATGCTGGGTATAGAAACAATGGCATTTATATGCTGTATACTAATGCCAGGAGTATCCGGAATAAGGGAGAGGAATTGGTGGCGCAGATAGCATCAGCCTGGCCAAAAATTATTGCGATCACTGAGACGTGGTTGACAGAGGGGGATATAACAACAGGAATAGAAGTCGCTGGGTATAGCATTTTTCGTCAGGATAGGAGGGGAAAGCGTGGTGGTGGGGTACTGCTTATGATAAGTGATGACCTATGTCCTCTAATAGTGGAGAATTTGGAAGGAAGTGAGACAAATGATTTTGAGAGCGTATGGTGTGAGGTAGAGGTGGGCAAGACAGGATATTTAGTGGGGTATTGCTACAGACCCAGGAGCACAGAGGATGGGGACCAGGAGATGTTTAGACAGCTAAGTTTGGCAAGTGCAAGAAGAATGATTGTTATGGGAGATTTTAACTTCAGTGGTATAAACTGGAGAGAAGAAGATGCATGTAGCAATACGGGAATGGAATTTCTAGAATTCTTGAGGGACAAATGTCTTAGGCAACATGTAACAGAGGGGAACAAGAGGTTCAAAAATTTTGGATTTGGTTATAGCATCAGAAGAGTTGATAATAACTGAGTTGACATCTCTCCCACCAGTTGGAGAGAGTGACCATATGGTGTTGACTTGGAAAATGAATAGACATGCAGGAGTATCAAAGAGACGGGAACTTATGTGGAATTATAAGGCAGGTGATTATAATAGTCTTAGACGTCAACTCTGGGAAGTTTCATGGAGGGAGGAATTGGAAGGCCGGGATATCACCAGTGCGTGGGAAATTGTGAAAGAATATTTGTTATCAGCAATGGTAAGTTGTATACCACGAGTGAAGAAGAGGACACAATTTGGAGTAAAGTGAATGACAAACAATATTAAACAGGAATTGCATGCGAAAAAGAGGCTATGGAAGAGATATAAAGAGATAGGTGAAGAGATGCATGAGGAATATAAGACACAGGCCAGAAGAGTGACTAGTGTGGTAAGGAAAGCGAAACTGGAATATGAGAGGAGATTGGCTCTAAGATCCAAAGAAAATCCTAGGGAATTTTTTAGCTATGTGGCCAGTAGGAGGAGAAATGACTGTGGAAGAATGATATTGTGGGATAAAAATGGGAATAGAGTGACTGATGCAGAGGACATAGTGGAATTGTTCAATGAACACTTTATTGGAGTATTTCATCCTAGAGGAGTCAGTTTTAATGCTAGAGGGATAGGACTGCTTCGAGGTCTGGAGGTACAGGAGGAGAGAGAGTGTTTCAGATACTGAGTACTCTGGATGTCAGTAAAGCTGTGGGACTGGATGGTATTTCACCACGAGTTTTGAGAGAATGTGCTAGGGAATTGACAGTGCCTTTAACGTGGCTTTTCAATGAAAGTCTGGCTTTGGCAATGGTGCCCAGGGAATGGAAGGAAGGTAAGATAGTGCCATTGCATAAGGGTGGTAACAGACTGGAAGTGTCTAATTATAGGCCAGTCTGTGTGTCATCAGTAGTTGTTAAGATCTTGGAGAAAGTAGTGAGGGACCGTGTACAGCATTGGGCAGATGAGGGTAATGTTATCTGTGGGAATCAACATGGATTTGTGAAAGGACGCTCTTGTTTTAGCAATATGCTAGCCTCTTATAATAAAGTTACAAGAACATTAGATGAGGGAAAGGCATATACTGCAATTTTCTTAGACTTGGCGAAGGCATTTGACAGGGTGCCACATGATAAGCTGATATTTAAGTTGCAGCACATGGGTCTGGATGTCAGATTGGTCAACTGGATTCAGGATTGGCTGTCTGATAGGTATCAGAGAGTTGTGTATGGTGGAGCAGTTTCCAGGAGGCAAAGGGTTACAAGTGGGGTCCTACAGGGCTCAGTACTAGGACCTATATTGTTTAACCTTTATATCAATGACATAGCCAGTGGATTGCAGGGGGATATTCAGTTGTTTGCAGATGATGCGAAGCTGGGAAGGATTATTAGTAATAGTGCAGATGTGGTAGCCCTGCAAGAGGATTTAAATAAGCTAGATAGATGGGCAAATGAATGGGGGTGTGTCAGTTTAATGCAGCAAAATGTAAGGTCTTGAGGTTTGGGAAACATCGATGGGATGCTGCATACTCTATGGGAGGAGTTATACTGGAGGAAGTAGGGGAGACAAGAGATCTGGGGTTGATGATTGATAGAAACCTGAAGTTTAGGGGACATATTGCAAAGGTGGTGAAGGTAACACAGAGGATTGCTGCTATTATGAGAAGGACACTGACCTGCAGAGATAAGAGGGTTATCTTTCCATTGTATAAGTCTCTGATCAGACCACACTTGGACTATTGCTCTCAGATTTGGTCCCCAGGATTTGAAGGGGATAAATTAACTGTGGAAAGGATACAAAGACAGATGACAAAGATGGTTTCAGGACTGTACAAGGATAGTTATGAGGATCGGCTGAGAGAATGTGGACTGCAGAGTTTGGTGGATAGAAGAAGGAGAGGTGATATGATTGAGACTTTTAAACTGTTGAGAGGTGGTTACAGGGTTGACACTGGGGAGTTCTTTCGCTTGGTTGATCAGCGGGAAGGAGTAATGACAAGAGGCCATCCCTGGAAGTTACGAAAGGAAACTGTGAGCAAGAGGGTAAGGAGTGGTTTCTTTGTGTGGAGGGTGGTTGAGCTGTGGAATGCATTGCCTGATGGAGTGGTGGGAGCGAGAACGGTCAGTGAGTTTAAAGAGTGGTATGATGGACTTTGTGTTTCTCAGGGGGGGGGACCTCCCCTCAGTGAGTCTTGACAGACTTTATGTCTTAGGAAGGACCTCCCTCGATGAGTCTTTTGACTCCTTGGAGGCCTGAATAATAATAATAATTATGAAAGAATTAAACCAAAAGAACCACAATAACAGAAAAAATTAAAAAATATAAACATAAATGGATGGAACATGTTCAAAGAATGAAAACAGAAAGATTACCAAAACAAGCCTTAAAGTACAGCCATTAGGAAAAAGAAAACCAGAACTTCCTCTTAAATGATTCAACGATAACTTCTAAGGCCGGAACAGGCCATTCTAGACCTAAATCCTTGATACACATAATGATGATGATGATCAAACGTGTGCAAAGGCTTATGTGTTCATCATACATTTCAAAATTGAGATGTTATTCTCAGTTCTTTACTTTATGCAGATGATGATGTTACTAAATAAATCCAGGACAAGTCTGCAAGATTCCATGACCAAATTGAATAACTGCTGTAATAAATTTGGTATGAATATCAGCATAAAAAAATAATGCAAATAGGCAGAAACATTGAAAACATCAACTGCATCCTGAACTAGGCACAATTTTCAGTGAAGATGGCAAATTAAATTTGGAAATAGACAGCAGAATTAGTAAAGCTGGTATATTAGGAAGTCAAACTAAAACTCTTGATCAAAGACTGAATAACACAGATATGAGTCCTGAGAAAGCTTATGGGGTCTGAACAGATGGCATCAATGGCAGTATCATATTAAAAAGCCCTCATTTTAGAAAAGAACTTGACACTGTTTTCATGAATGTGTTGGCAGAATTAATCTCAGGTTGTATGGCCACTTAAACAGAATGGGAGAGTAAAGATTGGCTAAACAAGTGTTCTTTGCCTGGAAGGCAAGAAAAAAGACCCAGAGGAAGACCAAGATGTAGGTGGATCAACACAGTAAAAAGTGTCTTAGAAGACATGAATATAATAAATTTAGTTTAATCCTTTATCCAAGTGTAAGCAAACAAAGTTTCTGCCTGAAGTATCTTCAGGACTGAGGCAACTCGTGGTAAAGGTGGACCAAGCCCTCATCACTCCTTTTCTTAGTATCTCCCATAATGCAAGGCACATCTCCTTGCAGACATATATAATGCTATGCATTAAGGGAAGGGCCACTACCCATACCAGTTTCGACCTTTATTGAGTCTCGTCAGTGGGAGCCAGACCCAGAGGCAGTGATACCAAGGTGGAAGGAATGGAGAAGTCATATTTACCTATATGAATTGCCAAAAGGTGTCTCACCTTATTATTAAATTACTCTGGATTTAGAGAAAGGTGTTGGAAAGCCCTTGGATAAAGGATTAAACTTGGATAACTTACACTTGGATAAAGGATTAAACTAAGTTTATTATAGTCTAACCAAGGGGGAAAACTTCCAACATCTTTCTCTAAATCCAGAGTATTTTAATAATAAGGTAAGACCCCCTTTGGCAACTCATATAGGTAAATATGACTTCTCCATTGCTTCCACCTCGGTATCACCACCTCTGATGATATAATTTTTTCATGTAATACTGGCATAATATCCTGTATGCCTTCCCCTTAGGGTATATGTCAGGAATGTGATAGTGATGTCCCCTTCATCCAATGTCATTTGTATTCAAGATTTTAATTATTAAGACTACTTCTGAGAAAACGTTAGCTATGTAATCATGCCAATGCTGTAAGATTTCATCCTTTCCAGTCAAAAGCATGTCATTTTCATCCTGAATTGACCAGTTAGTGTTAGTAAAGGGTTTTATTAATCTGCTTATGGAAACTGCTGAAGTTGTTTCTTTGTAGTTCCTCTTCACATCTTTTCATATTATTATTATTATTATTATTATTCCTGATACCTCCAAGGAGTCCGAAGACTCATCGCGGGAGGACACCTACAACTGTCTCTACACCTAACCTCTACTACGAATCATCTCCATCAACGCCATCTACCGCCCACCTCCAACACCACCACAACCAGTAATTTTTGTCTGTAAATTGCGTGTTCTGAAGGGCCGATTTGTATGTATGCGGGATGAAAAACCCGAGTTTCCGGGAGAAAAATCCCTGCTACCTCCGTATGAGATCGGCTAACTCACCTTCGATTGAAATCGACCAGATAAAGATTCCTCCCGTCATGACGAGAATCGAACTTAGGCCTATTCCAATCGAAGGGCGCAATGTACCGTCGTTCTTCCAATTGCGCTACGGAGGCACGTAGAATCCCAGTGGTTTTAGCTGTTTTAATTTTATTTCCTATTATTTAGTTTAGTTTATATATATATATATATATATATATATATATATATATATATATATATATATATATATATATTTTTATGAAATAAATATATATGAAATATATATATATATATATATATATTTTCTACCATCATTATCCTTTTTTATACTGGATTTTAAGGTTCTCGCATAGTTATTTTATAACTGTGGATTTCCCTATTATGTATCAGCAGCTTCTAAAATTGTTTGGAAAATAGTTTGTATTCATTTCCAATACTTTTGAATTCTTCTAGGAAAATATTCAAAGAATTAGTAATGTGGAATTTATGTTATTCTCTGATATGAGGTATTTCCAACTTCTCAACACTATATCATTTCTCTTGTTTTTGATTACCTTTTATTTGTTTTAATTTCATATTCAATGTAGAAATGACCACTGCTAACATCAGCTCCTGGGAAAGATTAAGTTTTGGGAAGGTCAACTGATGTTTTATGTGTTGTCCACACAAGTATATAATCAATTAAATTGCAAGCAGATCAATTAAGTGAGGTCAATGTCCATTTCCTTGATGGCTTACGAGCATATAGAGTATTAATAATTGCTAAATTATTTTGAAATAGCAAAATCAATAAGTTTGTATCCTCTGTCACTGCTTTAACTAAAACTAAATGCATCACATTAGTGGACAAAATTCCTTCCAATATCTATACCGATTTTTGCATTTTAGTCTGCTTGGACAATGAGTTAGTGATAAAACAAATTCAAAATAAAGAAGGATTAAATTTGTCTGCAGAAGTCATTAAAACACAATTCATCATATAATGATATAGGTGCATAGATTTGTATTATTGATGCAATTATTGGTTTTCCTGTAAGTATGACAAAAATTATTCTGCTATTTGGAGCCTTACATCAGGTAAACATCCTCTTACATAAAAAACACCGTACACTTTCACAGAAAATATCAAAGAAACTGGCTCCTACTGGTATAACTGCAAGCCAGGACATAGTAAATCTTTTTACTAACATTCCAAGAATAGAAACCATATAATTACTTCAAGCTATTTTCCCACCAAACACAATGGACCTCTTTAAACACTATATCAACAGTACTTTTTACAATTTGAACGTTTTTTTTTTAACGGAAAGAAGGACTAGTAATGGGCTCTTCCCTTTCTCCTATGTTAGCTGACCTATTCAAAGATTGGTTTGAAAAAAGAACCCTCCAACATCACACAATCAAAACTTTGGCAAAATATGTTGATGATATAATTACCATCTGCCCTAGTAATAAAGAAAGATTTCATCACCTTCCTGAACAATATTCATCCTTGGATTAAATTCACAACTGAATTAGAAATAGGACTTTACCATTTTTGAATGCTCTAATTAAATTATCAGAACAAAATACACTCAACTTCTTAGTCTACAGCAAACCAACTAAAACAGGATATTACTTACATGCAACTTCTCATCACCACCCAGTCCAAAATATGTGCATCATTCATTCCTTATGTCATAGGTGGCTAACAGCAGGCCCACGGGCCGCATGCGGCCCGTACCGTGATTTTGTACAGCCTGCGGCAGCACAAAAACTATATTAAATTATATGTATTATCAATTTAGCTATTAGTTTACCACAGATTTTCATTTTGATATACTAGTTATATTCATTATTTCTGATGACGGAAACAATTTATATTCTCAACACGGAATCAAAATTGCATTAAAAAGATTACTCAATATGTGAATGCACTTTCTCAACTATGAGGGTGGTTAAATCGTCACAAAGAAGAGCCAACTGACTGATGACCACCTTCACGATTTGTTACGAATATCGTCATCATTGTTGAAAATCAACTTTGATGAACTTGTTTGCCACACATGAACGCCCACACTGTTCTCATTAAGTTGTGTTACATGTATGTAAAAAAAACCAGAAAGATGTAATTAAATTTAATTTAACAACTTATATTTAAACCAATCAAGTATTTTATATTGTTCTCCTAGTAGTAAAATGATTTAACAAATATAGTAATTCAATACATATGACTATTGCCTTGAAAAAATACAGTTTATTTTTATTTAAGTTCTGTCTAAAAGTGTGCGGCCCGTGACGCTACCACTGATCATATATTGGCCCTCATATAGAATGAAGTTGACCACGCCTGCCTTATGTGATAGAACCTACAGAATTTCTAACAACACAGATAAAATAAATCAAGAGCTACAGCATCCTAATTCTATCCTTCCAAAAAATATCTATAACAAAAAAAACGTTATAAGTTTTTCCACTTGGTTATACTATAAATGAAAGATGCAAGAAATTATATTCTTGGTTTAATCCTTTATCTAAGTGCTAAGTGTAAACAAAGTTTGTGCATGAAGTAACTTCATGACTGGGCAACTCATATATAGAAGCTAATGACTTGAAATCAGTTGCCTTAGTATCTTTAAGGATATAATGCAAAGCACATATCCTTAAAGCCATGTACAATACTATGCAGTATGGGAAGGGCCACTACCCAGACCAGTTTTGACCTTTATTGAGATCTCATCAGTGGGAGTCAGACCCAATGGGTAGTGACCCTTCCATAATGCATAACATTATGATTGTCCATAAGGATATGTGCTTTGCATTATGGGATACTAAGGCAAGTGATGTGAAGTCATTAGCCTCTATATATAAGTTGCTCAGTATTGAACTTACTTCATGTGCAAGCTTTCTTAGCTTATACTTAGATAAAGGATTAAACCAAGAATTTCTTGGCATCTTTAATTTATAACTCAATATACAGTTTTGCAGATGATAGCACACTGCGCTCCTCCCTTTCATTTGATAAAGCTTACTCTATACAAATCACTTCAACCTACAGAAAATCAACCACCACTGCCCTCACTTCTGATCTCTAAGCCATTCTCCAATGAGATTCAGATAACCTCATCAATTTCAATGCTAGTAAAATCGAGTTCTCTCTTATTTCTCACAAAAAAAGAACCATTATCTCCCAGTATTATCTTTGACAATACTCAAATTTTCAGACAAGATGAGATTTCTCTTCTTGAAATCACCCTGACATCAAGCGATGTCAGGGTGATTTCAGGATGACCTCTCCTAGCATACACACATCAAACTCTGGACTGCTATTAACCTTATACAAATCACAATCTGTTTTCAATCACAACCAGCTATTGAATACTGCTCTCATATTTGGAGTCAGGTCCCTAACATATCCCTCAAGATGCTTGACTCAATACAGAAGAGGGCAATTAGATTTATTAATACCCCATATCTTACTAATTCACTCCTCCAACTTTTGCACAGACATCTGGTTTCTACAATATGAATATTCTATAAATATCTCCACAGCAATGTCCATCTGAAATAGCATCAGTAATTCCTCCACTCGGTACTAAGTCCATTGGTTTCCCAAGGAATACAATATAAAGGCTTTTAAATGTAAACAAGTTTCTCCTTTTCCAACCCACTACCCATGCACAGTACTAACATATAACAGGTCAATTAACCAACCTCTCATGTATAGGCTCAACATTTACAAAAAAAAAATCTCTAATTATCTGAAACTCCTAAACCACCACATCCACTACTTAAATAATAGATCAATTGGAGTTGTGGAAGATCTGGTGAGATACACCAATCAGAACAATTTAAGGATGTTGCGAATGAAAACAAGCACAAATCAGGGCTGGCATCACATACACCATGTAGAATGGCAACAAACTAAAATTCTCTGCATTGATTACTATTTTTGCTCAAGAGCATTCAAAGAATCAGCTGAAATAATGAAGTATCCTATATAGTGTGACATAAACCATGGGATGATTTTACATCAAGTCTTGGTTACATCTGGTCTTGGTTAATCATCACGACACACTTGTATCTATCAGTAGTTGAATGCACACTTTTCATTGTTTAAATGTTTTCAAATATTTTTCACAGAAATTTAAACTGTTATTACTTGCTTTCTAGTTTTTAGTTTATTCATGTTATTTCCTGATGAAGTGAAACAAAGTATTTCACAAAACTAGTCAAAATAAACAGATAGTTTCTATTTTGCATCTTTGTTTGTGATTTTATACCGGAAGAACTAAAAATGTCCTCCACAAAAGTCTATGCAACAAAATATATTAGCCTCCTTCCACTCCCTTGGAAATTTGCCAAAGCTGAGACTTAGGTTGAACAATTTCATCAGTGGCACTATCAATTCACATAGCACACTGGCTAACAAGTCATCCAGTTGCACTGCTGTATTCACAATGATATTTTTCAACTTGCTGAGTACCTCCTGTCATCTATCTCAATCGTGTCATCAGCAACTTTTTTTTTTTGCTTCTGTCACCTCTCTACCACCATCACTGATTCAAATCATTCTTCTTACTTGCTACATAATGAAACTCATTTGGATTTACTTTAACCTGCTTAGCTAATTTTCTGTCATAATCAAGTTCAGCCTTTTGTCCCACACTAGATGCCCTTCTTGTTTACACTTTATACTGCTGATGAGTATGCTTTTACATTTGTTTTTCTTTATATTCCATCCACAATGTGTTTTTTTCTTTTCTTTTCTTTTCTTTTTATTTTTTCTCGAAGCTCTTGTTTTATATCCCTACTCATAAGCTTAATCCCCACTTAGTTTATCTTTAATGACTGGGTTTGCAGTCTGATACTGCTTCTCTCAAACAATCCCTGACCACTTCCCATGCAAAAACTGGCATTCTTTCCTTGTAGTTTTTCAAGACATGGAATTTCTCAAAATAGATGGCAAATGTCTGTGTTTGGATGATTAGACTTGATTAGCCTCAAAAGCAAGATTCATTGATCATTTAATCCTTAGCACATTACCATGGTACTAAATATTGTGGATGAGAATGGCAAAAGAAATCATTATATAATTTGGTTAAATCAGGATCACCTCAATAACTTACTGAAGATTAAGGAAATTAGTAAATAGCAAAGTTGCAGCAATTGAGAATCCAGTGTATGAATTTTTCATTTCATTTACTATTTTAAAACAATCATTTTAACTAATTTAATATCAGTGTTTATTTAATTATTTTGCTGGAGGGTTTACTCTTATTCAAAAATGCTAATGATTCCTACTTCATTACTATCAGTTTCTGTAGTACGGTACAATAATAAATGCAAATATACCTTTTGCTTCTTGTGGAAGATAATCATCAGGAGTAGTAATGCCCTTCCCTTCAAGAAGATTGGTTCTTAGATCAATGGAAATTACCTACAAATTCATACACACACACGCATTTTTATATCTGAAAAATCATAATATTTTAGCTAAAATATGCAATCTACATAGTTATCAAAATAATAATAAAATAAATAAGTTCAATAAAAGCTTCAGCAAATAATACGTAGGATTTTTTTAAATTTAACAAATATACTTTGGGTGTTATATGATTTCCAGAACCCAGCTTAATGATGATAGAAAATAAAATGCAAAGTTTCATTATCAATGTTTACATACTTGGATGTCTTACATACAGATACTATGCCAGACATCCAAGTAGCACTTTTTGCAATAATTATTATCATTATTTATTATTAGCCAAGATCCTTATGGAATCAAAGACTCATCTGGGAGGTCCTTTTATCATACACATAGCTCATCATACCATGCTTTAAACACACTCAAATTCTCTGCAGACACCACACTCTCAGGCAAGGCATTCCAATCATTAACAACTCTGCATGCAAAAAATCCTGCTTCTCACTCCCCCTGCTCGCACCCTCTTTATACCGTTTCCAGGGATGACCTCTGGTTCTCACCTGATCTCCCACTGTTTTCTGTAGAACCTCTCCAACACTGATCCTATAACAACCCCTCACTAAGTTGTAGGTCTCTATCATATCTCTCTTCTTCCTCCTGTCCGCCAGACTCTGCAAATTGCATCTTCTTAATATTTCCTCATATTTGACATTCCAGAGGTTAGAAATTACCTTAGTCAGTCGCCTTTAGACCCTTTCCAACATCTCTTCGTCCTTCTAAAAAAACAGGTGACCAAATCTGGGCACAATAGTCCATGTGTGGCCTAATCAAAGCATTATACAATGGAACAAGAATCTCCCTACTTCTACAAGTCAGTGTCCTCTGCATCATTCCCAGAAGCCTTTGTGTTTTAGGGGAGACACTGCCAAAATTGTCTTCACAATTTTGGCAATGTCTCCCCTAAATTTCAGATGTTTATCCACTATCACCCCCAGATCTCTTATTTCCTCCACCTGCGACAATATATCCTCACCAAGCATAAATTCTACATCCCATCTTTGTTTCCCAAATTTTAAAACCTTATATTTTGCAATACTGAACTCACACCCACATTCTGTGCCCAATCACTCAATTTATTCAAACCTTCTTGTAAGGCCACAAGATCTTCTCTACTCTTCATGATTCATCCCAACTTTGCATCATCTGCAAACAACTGAATATCTCCATCCAAATTTTCACCAATACCATTAATATACAAGTTAAACAGCAATGGCCCTAAAACAGACCCCTGAGGCACATCACTATGACTTTCCTTTTCCTGGATATCGCTCCCACATTTATAACTTGTTGACACCTATCGAATAGCCAGTCTCCAATCCAATGCATTAATCCAACATCCAACCCCATCCACTCTAGTTTGACTATCAACTTATCTAACTATTAAATTATTATTATTATAAAAACAATTAAATTATAACTAGCTTTCTGGAATTAATGAACTTGAAGAACCGTGGGGGTCACTCTAGCAGTGAAGACTTAAGGATTTATTAGTCTGGACATGAAAGTTTCAGAAGAAATGGAGTGGACTGACAGTTAAAAGATACAATGAAAAACATGATTTGGGATACAATATGGTGTCTGATAGAATAATTCAAATCAGAATAACGGGATATTCAGCGAATCTGAGTCATAAAGGTGTAAGCATGCAGTACAGATGCAATGTGGAATTAAAGAGTTTTATGGTAGATTGCAATAAGTAGTGTATAGTACTGATGCTGATATTTTTTTTATTGTTCAGAGACTGAAATAATATGTTTGCAAAATGCAAAAAAAATAAGAATGAGGCAGCAGTGGGAATTCTGGCTTGGAACTAAAGAATACAAAAATTACAAACCCTTACTTTCAACAATATAAAAGATTGCACACATGCACAGCAAAATTATAATGACAAACAACATGAACACTGAGAGTAAATATGTGAGTTGTTTCATGGGATTAGAAATCAACAGCAGATTTCAGTCTGCTGAGGAGTACTTGAAGTGATTATTTATCTGATATTCTAGCAGGCACATGAACAATTTGCATAAAATAGCAAAATGTCAGCATTTCTACCTGCCAGATTATTAAGTTAGAAAAGGAAAGTCAGTTGATGTTGTGAGTTAAAATCTACAAAGAAGATAACCTCACTATTAGGAAATCTGGACTGGAGAAAATCAACAGTTAAGAAAAGTTCAGAATGGACAAGGCAGCATTGGGCAAGCAATAGTCAGAAAATAAATTTGATGGAATAGGGCAAAGAGAATTCTAGCCTAAGAAAATTAAAACAATGGGAATTTTATGGTTGGAAAAATTTCTTACATAGTATATCAGAGCAAACATATGCACCTCTGAGATGAGCATACCTGAAGAATCTTGAGTTTCTATTGAAGAAAGAGTTTCTACTGGGAAAATTAAGTTTGACTTTACAAACTAAAAATGGAAATAAACATTATGGAGGTGGGAACTAAGTCCAAATATATTTGTAAAGAAAATCTAGAAGACTTATGAAGGTTTGTTATTATCCACATGTAATCTATTTCTCTTTGCATGAACTTTTTATAATAGTTGTATAAAGTAAATTGAAATTGAGAAAGAGACAGAATATACAAAGACTATAGAATATAGAAAGTGGTGAAAATGGAAATGTACATGGCAACTCATGAGGAGAATAACAATGTTTAGAATATCAACAGAAATAATGAAACAGTGAATGAAAGTGGCAATAGAGAAAATCTAATATTCTTTAAAAATAACCAGAGTTTGTAGTGAATGGGAACACTTCATAAAGCACTGTTCCAGAAACTAGAAGTAGACAGACGCAAGTTTGGTAGAGCAGCAGCTGGACTGCACAACATTCTTCTACAGTTTGACTGCTAATCCATTGAATCTGCTTCTTACCAACCTTGTTAAACCTAAACCTGAAAAAGCATGAGCAGCAGTGGAAAAAAGATGAATGCTGGATGTCGGTTCAATGGAATAATTCATAGAAATACCTGTAGAAAGACTGAAAGAAGAAACTCATGATCTGTGAGATAGTAGTTGAAATGAGTCTGTGGGAGACAGATTATCAATTTGTTTAAGTGTTCTCTTCTGGACAGCATCAAGAACTTGGACAATTTTTAGTATCATACCCTAAACATCAAAACAGAATTCTGAGGTTAAGCTACTTGGAATTATAGCCAAAACAACTAAGGTTGCTAGTACCGATGTTTGTACCTTGCGTGTATAAATATAGCAATAATAAGAAACTAAGAAAAAATTAAAGTATAGAAACAGTAGTATAGAGTAGAATAAAAAAGTAATATGTGATGTAACTATAATGATAGATCAAAAATGAGAGACGAAAACTGAGCTACACATATATTTGTGAAAGAATAGCAACTGTAAGAATGAAATTTGGAAGAGGCTATTCTAATAGTCACAGTTGGTGCATTCACAACTACCTTTGGCAATCCATTCCATTTATTCATCACTCTTCAAGTAAAGAACCTGGTCTTCACATTCTTACTAACCACACTCTTACAAAACTTCTGGGGTGTGACTCCTTGTTCTCCCCTACTCCTCATGTATTAAAAAACTTCTTTTGTGTCAGTCTTATAGAATCCCTTTAGTAATTAATAAGTTTCTATCACAGCCCATCTCCTCATCTGTCAATTACACACTGCAATCCACACACCTTTAATGTATACTCCACGGGGTAATCAACAGCTTGGTCAATCAACTCTAAATTCTCTCAACCACTTCCAGATCACCAAGAAATCCAGTTGACCAAATCTGTGCAAGGAGTCAAGATGTGGCCAAATCACAGCATTATGAAGAAGAAGAATAATAGCCTCTCTATCTTTACTTGTCATTGTGTTCTTCAGCATTCAAGTAATCCTTTGAACTATTTTGCCATATTCTGCATTATGTACTCTGACATCTATCCACCACCACCAGATCCCTAACTTCATATATTTCCTGTAATCCAGTTCCATCAGTATAATAAAAATTGTGTATTCATTTCATTTCAAAGTGCATAACCTTACATTTTGCAATATTAAATTGACAACCATTGTCCTTAGCCAACACTGCCAATTTATTTAAATTATCCTACAGATACAGGGTGTTCGGGATAAATTTGACATATTTATAATTAATTATATTTTTCCGTAAGTTACATGTATTAACACACACTTCTCTTCATTTAAAAGTTTGGACCCTTCTTCATTCATATACAAGATGTCAGAAAGGATGGATAGCTGGAACCCACCTGAATCATGGAAGAGAATAACTTGTATCATGATGATTCGTGCCCGCCATCAAAATAAGGATATTACGACTGCTGCCCAATGCTCCCTGAATACAGTAAAAACAATCAGGCATGAACTAGAGACTTGCAATGGTGACTACGAGGATGTAGCAAGAAGAAAGATCCCTAGCAGACGATCTGATTCCGTTCGTACAGCAGAATTCCTCGCAAATCTGCAGGAACAGGTGTTGAAGAACCCTGGCATTGGAATTCGGGCTTTGTTCGTGGAGTTGCTAACTGTAGTCAAGCCCTGGATAACAAGGGTAGCCAATGGTAGGCCGTATGTATGGCAGCAGGATTCGGCCCCTTGCCACACCTCTGGGAAAAGTCAAAAATGGTTGTCTGAAAATTTCTACGACTTCACCAGTCCAAATGTTTGGCCTCCAAACTCCCCAGACCTTAACCCCATGGATTATTTTGTATGGGGCGCAGTTGAAAAAGACACCAATCGCACTTCCAGTAATACAAAAGCCCAGTTAATGGATAAAATTAAAACAGTTTTTGCGGCCCTTCCCAGGGAGACTGTAGCATCAGCTTGTTCGAGGTTCCGAAGCAGAATTGAAGCTGTGATCGATGCTAATGGTGGTTATTTTGAGTAAATCTTGTTGATAGTATTGTAATTAACTCTGCCTGTAATGTTTTTTTGTCAATTCATTAAATTTAATAGATACAAAGAAGATTTTCTTTTTCCTTACGAAACTGTCAAATTTATCCCGAACACCCTGTATATCTACATTAACTTCAACTGCCTCCCCAGTTTTGCATTGTCAGCAAACAACTGAATGTTTCACCTTAAATCTTCTGCTATATAATTAATATACAAATTAAAGAGTACTGGCCCTAGTACAGAATCCTAAGGTACTCCACTAGTCACCCTTATTCACCTTGATTCCATTCCATCATACACCACCTTCTGATGTCTGTCAGTGAGTCAGCCATCCCCTATCCATGCCCCCAGCCTCGTATCCATTCCCATTCGCTCCAACTTATATAACAGTTTTCCATGCGGCATTCTGTCAACTCCCTTTGCAAAGTCCAGGCGTATCATGGTACAGCTATTTCTTTTATCCAATTCTGTTATCACCTTATTATGAAATGTGAATAAATTACTAAGGCAGGATCTATTTTTTACAAAGCCATGATGCCCCCTACAGAGTACCATATTCCTATCCACCCACTGTTGGATTTTACCTTTAACCAATTTTTCAATATTTTAACCACCACTCCATCCATCCATCCATCAGCTCATTGAACATCATTAGATGCCACCATACAGTCGCTCCTTTCCTGGTAATGTTCCACATCAGTCTTCATCAGGTGGTCCTGCCATATGCCTTTCTGGAGAAGTCAACTCTATGAAGATCAGTCATTCCAGACATGCCATCCATCCATCTCATTGAAGGTCTACCCCTTTCTCTTTTTCCAGTAACTTTACCTTCTTATTGTTTTGAGAGGTCCTTCTTTCATCCCTTCAATGGATCCAAAGTATTTCTGCTTTCTTCTGTCAATATCTTTAAACCTTCAAGTTCTTCTGATCCACCACTCCAGAGATATTAATCTGCAATTTGTTACTTGTCTTGGAGACTTCTTTATATAATATATGGAACTTAGCAAGAGCTGAGACTTAGATTAAATAGCTTCATCAGAGGCATTGCCATTTCTCATAACAAACAATCTGACATACCATTCAGTCCCACTACTGTATTTATAATTGATATTTTTCAATATGCTGAGTACCTTCCATTCGTCTACTCAAGTTCTCACATCAGCACCTGCTCTCTGCAAATGGATGATATTCTCTTGCAAAGTGATCACTGAGTAATTCAACTATTTCTTCTGCTTCTGTAACTAGCATCAGCACTGAGTAAAGTTATTATTCCATAGTCATTCTTTCTCTTATTTGCAACACAGCAAAAACTTTTTCAGATTTACTTTGGCCTGCTTTACCAATTTTCTCTCATAATCTGATTTTGCCTTCCTTGCCATACAGTAATTACCCTTTTGTTGGTGATCAGCATATTTTGTATGCCGATCACCTTTTTCTTTATATTCCCTCCACAATGTTTTCTTTATTTGCAACTCCTGCTTTATATTGTTACTTATCCACTTAATCCAGACTCAGTTTATCCTCCTGGCTCTGGGTATGCACTCTGATACTGCCTCATTCAAACAATCCTTAACACTAATGACATTCATTCCATGTAATTTCTTATGCCATAGCATTGCAACAAACATCTAATCCAAAACCATTCAAACGCAGTCCATCAGGCATATATAGAAGTCCTTTTTTTCTTCAAATTTACTCCATACATCTATAAACTGCCAAGTCTTCCGATTCACTCATTAGCAATAATGGTCCTTCTCAATTCTGTCCTATCATTACTGAAACAGACTCTCAATCTTTACTTTTTTTACTCTTCATTTTTGTTTCATCCAACAATTATTTCGTATCCTTTCTCACGGCATATTTTTCACCTTTCAAATCGTTGCTACCTGCCAATACAATACTTTTTCACTTCATCCTTCTGCAAATTAACAGCATCACTACCATTCTTGATCTTTGCACTTGGGAAACATGCTTTAGGCACTTTCTCATTAAATGCACCTCTTATCATGGAATCTCCATATAAAACTTTCTCTTTACTCGCAGTTTCTGACATCAGTTCCATCCTCCTCCTTCCTCCTATATCACACAGCAACCATTCCTCCAGTTGCTTGAGCTCACCTTCTTTTTTCCTGTGAAAGATTCTGCATTGCAATCTCTCCACACAGTCACCTCATCATCCATATTATCACTCATTCTCTCATTTGTATTCTCCACAATCAACAACTCACATTTCTTGCACTCGCTAACAACACATTTCCAACAGATACTTTCCACTCTTGTTCCCATAGCACAAACCATTCACTCTCAGCTCTCATTCTCAGCAATGAATACCTTAAACACACTTACTTACTGTCCTCTTCTGGCAGGGACAGGTTGAGTCTTCCATGTTTCCACAACAATCCCCAGTAGTCTCTGTTTCTTGCATAGCTAGTGAGCAGTCTATAGATTTGTAATCCAGAGTTAACCTTTATGGATGTTATCCATTTAGTTCTTGGTCTTCCTTTTTTTCTTTTTTCTTCTTCTTCTTTTGATCTTTTCTATTAATGAGTCTATATAGTTTAAGTCTTGTCTTACAGTTTCATATGTTTTCTTTTCTGTCCATTTTGTTGTATTTATTTTCCTGAGATATTTCATCTCAAAAGACTCCAATTTTCGTATCTCCATCTCCTTGAGTGTCCAAGTTTCTGAGGCATATAGCACAGTGGGTATTATAAATGCATTATATAATTTTATTTTTAGAGGTTTGAAGATTTTATTATTTTTCCAGATGTTACCTAGTGTATTAAATGATGACCATGTAGTCAATGTTCTATGTTTAATAGTGGCCATGGTATCTAAGTGTTCTGTAATTACTCTTCCTAAATAGTTGAATTGTTTTACCTGTTCAATTGTTGTTCCATTCAAGAAGTTTACTTTTTTTTCATTTTTTTCCAATTACCAAGATTTTTGTTTTGTCCGTATTTATGATCATACTACTGTATTCTTTAACCGTATTGTTTAGTTTGGTTATTAGGTTCACCATTTTTTCTTTTGTGTCTATCATTTATGATGTCATCTGCATATTTTATGTTATTAAGGTTATAATCATTTAAGTTGATCCCTTTTTCTTCTTCCAAGGGTTGTTAACCATATGCTTCAGGTAGATGTTAAAAAGGTATGGGGAGATGGGACATACTTGGGCTACTCCTTTATTGATGTTTATTTTATCTGTTGTTATACGTTGAATTTAATTATTGCTTCTGTGAGACTATAATATTTTTCGCCTTTTTATTCCTGTATAGGGAGTAGGTGAGGCCTGTAAACCCTATCTAGCTTTTGGAGACTGAGTGGGCAGTTCAATCTCCACTGGTAGCCAATCAGAGATAGCTGGCCCATGTCTATCACTAATTATATGCAGTCACCGACGAAGAGACTGGCAAACAAGTGCTGCCATCTCTTGGTACCTAACCCTAACAAGATATGTTACTGTCTGAAATAATGTGGGTTCTATGGTCAATTTTCTTGAGTTTACGGGATGAAAAATCCAAGTTTCTGGCAGAAAAAAAACCACTTGCACATGCCAGAGATCAACTAACTCAGGAACCAGTCGGAGAAAGGCTTAGAAAAAGTTCCTCCAGTCAGCGACTAGACTCAAACTATAAGTCTAACTTCATGCAGCCAAGCATGAAGTTAGACAGAGGATGCAAGCACCACTTCCACTGAGCTACACAGGCCTAATTTAGAAAACAGTAATATATATTTTTGTTATGTTTACAGGCTAATTCTTCTAGTTTTTATATTATGAAGATCTGTTCCAGTGTGAAGCGATTTTTTCTGAAGCCTGTCTGTTCTTCACTAAGAATGATCTTGTATGTGCTCTTTATTCTGTTCTGTAATACTCTTGTAAATATTTTGTAATCGTGGCTGAGTAATGTGATTGGTTTGTAATTTTAATTTTTACAGTTTTTCTTCTCACCTTTCTTGTAAATTGGTATAATTCCTGTTCTCCAATCTTGTATTTCTCTTGTTTTAATGATTTTGTCGAAAAGTGTGTTAAGGACTTTTAAAGTTGTTTGCTTTCCCTTCTTCCCAGAGTTCTGATGGAATTTGGTCTATCCCTGGTGCTTTTCTTTAGAGTATTCTCCACTTCAAATGTAAGGATTATCAAGGCATCGTGTCTTGAGTTAGTGTGGGGGCTTGTTATTAGGCAGTTATTACTTTCATTCTTAAAGGTTTCTTGGTAGTGTTCCTGTTTCCCCCCATGTGTGGGTCACCTGTAACCCCCATCAAGCGCATCACCTGGTGGCAGATCGGGGAATGCTTGTCATAGTTTACTATGAAGGGTAGGGGGGAAATAAAATACCTCCCACAGACCAACAGGATAGCAATTCCCTCATAGGCCAGTCTGGGGGCCTCGAAGGTGGCAGCCTCACCACCAGACTCGGGTGCTGAAGGCTAATCCCCCTGCACACCTTAAAATTTCACCCATTAAAAGAAATAACAAAGAGATAGCCGAGCTGCCTAAATAGTTAACAACAAAGCGAGGAAAAAGGTACATGAGATGCAGAACATGGAACGTTAAAAGTCTACATGGAAAAGAAAATGAATTAATGGATGAATTTAAAAAATCAAGTTTGGATCTGCTAGCAGTCACAGAAACAAAAAAGAAAGGAGGTTGCCAGAAAATGAAAGATGGGTATTCTATTCAGGGGTAAACTAAACCCAAGAGAATGGGGAAAACAAGGGGTAGCTTGCATAATTAAACCAGATCTCAAAGAATATATTACTAAATGGCAACTAATAAACGAAAGGGTTGTTGACAATCACTATAGATTTTAAATCAGATAACCAAGTATTCACTGTAATTGTTGCATATGGCCCAAACGATAATGCTAATAAAGAAATTAAAGATGAATTCTTCAAACTCTTACAAAAAACAATTGAAGAAGTTCAAGGGCATATCATACTACTAGGAGACCTTAATGGCCAGACAGGGAATCAAGTAGATGAGGAAACGAAACAAGTGTTGGGATCACAAGGAGAAATAACCCGGAATAATAATGGAGAAAGAATAATAAATCTTTGCCTTACAAATAATTTAGTAATAGTGAATACTATGTTCAAGCATAAAGAAATCCATAAGTTTACCAGGGAAGAGCCCAGTAGAAACGAAAAATCTATAATCGACTATGCCATCATAAGCAGATCGTACTGAAAGTATACAAAAAATGCAAGAGTCTATAGAAGTCGTGAAATAGGCAGTGACCACTACTTATTAGTATTGGAAACAATCCATAAAATAAAAGTTGAAAAATGTAGAAAAAGTAGCAAGGAAATAAATGTTAAGATAAAGAACTACAAACTAAAGAAAGAAGAAACAGCCATTGAGTATAAAAGTAAAATAGAAGAGAAGATGAAAGAAGTAGAAAAAGAGATATATGAAGACAAAGATGTAGAAAACCTATGGTACAGGTTCAAAACACTTCTTCTAGAAACAAGCAAAGAAATTTGTGGTGTATCATTAAATAATAAACTGAAGAAACATAAAACACCCTGGTGGACCGAAGAACTAAAAGAAGAAATTAAAAAGAAAAAGCAATTATGGAAGAGATATATAACATCGAAGTTGCATGTTGATAGAGAACTATACAACAACCAAAGAAATAAAGTTAAAACCTTAGTGAAAGAAGAGAAAAGAAAATGCTGGGAGGACTTTGGACATACTTTAGAACAAAATTTTAAAGGAAACCAAAAACTCTTCTATAATGTTTTAAGAAGAATGAGATCAGAGAAAGAATGCCCCATAAAGTTTATCAAAAATAAGGACAAATTCCGAAGACATCATGGAAAGATGGAAACAGTACTTTCAAGAATTATTGCAAGATGCAGGACATGGAAAAAATAGAACCCTAAGAGAAAGACACACAAGCAAAACAGAAGATCAGAGTGAAGAAATTCATGCAAATGAACTGTTAGCAGCAATAAAAAAAATAAAACTGGGCAAATCAGCAAGCCATGACCAAATAACATCATTTGGTCATGGCCTGCTCCAGGAGACAACTGCAAATGTGAAAACCATAGAGGAATTTCACTTTTAAGCATTCCAGGAAAATTATATGCCCGTATTTCAGAAGAGAGGCTTAGGAATCAAATAGAGGATACACTGGATGAAATGTAATATGACTTTCGAAAAATTAGAAGCACGCAGGATCTTATCTTGTCTTAGACAAATATCAGAGAAAACACAGGAATATGGAAAAGAGCTACATTCATGTTTTATAGATTTTGAAAAGGCCTTTGACCAAGTTCCCAGACACTTAATATGGCAAACATTAAAGAAAAACAAGATAACTTAATAGCAGCCATACAAAGCATCTACAAAACTAATACAAATTATGTAAGAACCTGTAATAATAGATCAAAAGAATTTGAAACAAATGTAGGAGTGAGGCAAGGCTGTATCCTCAGCCCTCTTCTCTTCATCATAGTAATGGATGAAATTTTAAAGGCATGCCAAACAAAAACAAAAAAGTTCCACCTAGGATACAGGAAACTGAAAGAAACCAGGATTTCACACATGGCTTTTGCAGATAATGTAGTGATTCTAGCAAATACAGCCAGCTGAAGATCTGCAGTATAATATCAACATTTGGTATGAAGAAACAAAAAAAAAGGAATATGACCATAAATATAAATAAAACTAAAACAATGTTCATATCTAGAAACCAACAAAAAGACATAATAAAAATAGAGAATCATCAACTGGAACAAGTCCAATCCTTTAAATACTTGGGATCATATATACAAGAAGATGGTAGACTAGACACAGAAATTAACAACAAGAGGGGGGGGGGGTGAACAAAGCTATTGTGTGCAATGAAAGGCCTAGTTAAGAAAGAAGTCACCCAGAATACCAAAATGGCAGTGTACCGTTGAGTGTTTCTACCAACATTAACATATAGTTGTGAGTCTTGGTGTTTAACAACAGCACAAATAAACTACATACAATTGAAATGAAATATCTCAGGAAAGTGGCACAAAAAACAAGACTAGACCGAATAAGAAATCAAACCATAAGGGACAGCCTTCAAGTTGCACCTCTGATTCAATTCATAACACAAGCCCAAATGAGAGTTTGGACATCTTAATCGAATAGAAGAAGGAAGAATAGCAAAAACTGTATACGATAGCCAGAAAATAGGAAAAAGAAACATAGGCAGACCTAGGAAAGGTTGGCAAAAGGAAATTAAAGAAAAATTGGAAAAGAAGGGAATTAACTGGAAAGAAGCAATAAACCTTGGACAGGATGGCATGGAAATCTCTTTGGCAAAATCTCGATGCTTAAAAGCATAAGGGATCATAGAAGAAGAAAAAGTTCCTGCTTCCTCACCCTGATGGTTGATCATTGTTACAGGTATTGGTGAAAAGTTTTATGTAATTTAATTAAACATGTTATGTAATATTTTTGAGTTATGGTGTTTATAGGCTTCATTGCATTTTTCTGCTTTTTTTTTTTTACCCAGTTTTCTTTAGCCTATCTGCAGAGTTCATCAATTTCGTTTTTGAGTTGTTTGTATTTCTTCTTGTTTTCTTCTGAGGTATATCTGTTTACTTTGGTTTTTAATTCTTTGTTTTTCACGTTTTTCTAAAATTTCAGATGCCATCCATTTATTATTGGGTCTCTTATAAATTCCTAATGTTTCCTTTGCCAAATTAATTAATATTTCTTTTCCTGTTTTCCAAAAAGCTTTCTGTTTCATCTCTTTGAGTCTTATTTATTTCTTCAATTTTCCTAATGTAGCCTAATCTTATTTGGTTATTTTTTAACGTTTCCATGTGGAGTTTATCAATCCTATTTCTTTTATAGTCTGACTTTGAATTTTATCTGCATTGTTGCAGAGAAGAGTTAATAGTCTGTATCCAGCTGTAGGCTTTTGATGAGGTTTTCCATTTATTTCTAATTAGGATATATCTATACAATTTCGTATTTCTAAATCTAGCAAGGTCCAGGTGTATTTAAAACTAGGTCAATGGTAAAACATTGTATCTGAGATGACGAAGTTGTTTTCTTTGAAGAAAATGAGCATAGTTTCTCCCTTTTCATTTTTGGTTCCAATTCCAAATTTCCTTATTATATCTTTAAGCTCTTTTCTGTAAGTTCCAATCTTAAAGTTGAAATCTCTGGTTATGAATAAGATGTATGTGGAGTTAGTATTATCTATTTCTTTTTGGAGATTGTTGTAGAATTGTTCGATATCTTTTTCATCATCACTTGCATCTGGTGTAAATCTGAATACATACACACACTGAATATGCTTAAACACATAACATTGCACTAAATCCCTCACACACTGATATCACTGAATATCAAAGTCATGGCTGTCATTTTTATCATACGTACTGTTGCCATGAACATAAATGCTTTTGAAATAATATCAATAATGACAGTCAAAAATAAAGAAAATACTACTGATAATGATTAGCAATATCAAAATATTTACTAAAACCAAGGATTTATTGTGCATGACACAAGTGCTAATGCTAGTGTTTGGGAACCAACTTATAACAAAGATAATAGGCAGATATTGGCAATAAACAGAGATTTCTCATCATTTGTTGAATTAAAAACACATTTTTCAAAATAATAAATAAATAAAAATAAAAAATAATGGAGTAGGCCAGAAAAGTAGTAATAACCATACGGAAAGCTAAGCCTGAGTATGAACAAAAGTAACAGTACAAGTTAAAAAGGAGTATGAAAAAAATAACTCGGCTCTGAATGTAGATGAAACGTATTTGAGATACAGAAGAGATTGTTCAAATAATGAGTGACCATTTTGCTAAAAGATACCAACCTAGTGTATGTAAAATTGAGCTCACTGCTATCTCTTCATGAATGAAGAAACTCATGAATATAAATTGAATAAGAATTTGGTGCTGGTGACTGATAATATATCAGCACAAATGCTAAAAGAATGTTCAAGCTGAAGTGGTGGTTCCCTTTAACCTGGCTGTATAACTTAACAAAAGGAAGATTCCACAAGAGTGCAAAGAATGTGTGATAACTTCATCATAAGGTGATGCAATCAGCTTATCTGCAGTATTGAAGATTTTGGAAAAGGTAACAGATGGTATGCAGAAATGGGTTGGCAGAGAATCTAAACTATGCAATGAACAGCATGTGTTTACTAAGTAAATGTTATGTTTCAGCAACCTGCTCACATTCTATAATAATGTTACAGTTGAGTTAGACAAGGAGAATGGATACACCATTATACTTTTGGATTTTGCTAAGGTTTTTGACAGAATACATCATGGAAGATTGTTGCGTAAATTGGAGAATATGCAAATGGATTATAAAATATTGATGTGGATGAGAGGATGGCTGACTGACAGATACCAAAAAGCAATATATGGGAGATGTATGTCTGCAAGGTTTAAGGGTGACCAGTGGTGTAACGTAGGGATCAGTCCTTGGTCCATTGCTATTCAATCTATACATTAATGACATGGGAAAGATTTGACAGATGACATAGCTATTTACTGATGATGCAAAGATGGAAGGCATTCTGGAGGGAAATCTGGAATGTGACTAATATGCAGTACTTGCAGAATGATTTGAATAAGCTGGAATTGTGGACATGTGAAAATGGCTACCATTTCAACATTAGTAAATGTAAAGTCATGCATGTTGGTGTGATTAGATACCCAATGTCATAGGTGAGATTTGGGTACACGACAACTGGGCGACAGCGACTGGGCGATGGACAACTGGGTGACAGAATAAAAGATCAAATATGCAATTCTATTCTGTTGATCTATTACCAGGTAAATTTAAATAATATTTTTTTGAGAAATGAGTTAAAAGAACAGTATAAATATAAAATTTGAAAAATCTCACTTATAATTAAGTTTATTTTTATTGTGTAGAATTATGAATTGTATAGAAGTTATATTGAAATTTCCCCTACAAAAAATGAGTCAGCTAGGTAATAAATATTTATATATATTTTCGTTTATATCATATATCAAAATTTAAGAAAGAGACATTTAAAAAGAGTGGTCCAAAAATGATTTAAAATGAAAAGGCATAATTGCACAATATTAAAATAAAGAAAAAGTACAGGTTTTTAATTCATTTAGTAATATTATTTTGTAATTAACAAACATAATTTGTAGTTTAATTTCTAGTAACCTACACAATAAAAATAAACTTAAACTTAATTATAAACGAGATTTTTCAAAATTTATGTTTATACCATTCTTTTAACTTATTTTTACCTGGTAATAGATCAACAGAATATTTTCGTTTATATCATATATCAAAATTTGTAGGATTTCTAGGATTTGAATTATGTTTGTTAATTACAAAATAACATTACTAAATGAATTAAAAAACTGTATTTTTTCTTTATTTTAATATTGTGCAATTATACCTTTTCATTTTGATCTTTTATTCCGTTGCCCATCGCCCAGTTGTCCGTGTCCCTGGGATTTTGCTAAAAGAAAGTAATCAGGCTAGTGATCTGGGCAATTTAGTAGACAGGAAGTTGAAGTTCAAGGGTCATATAGCAAAGACTGTAAATACAACTCAGAATAATTGCAATGCTGAAATGAACCATGAAATATAAAGAAAAGGAAGTCATTTTGCCTTTTTATAAGGATTCAATAAGACCTCACTTCGACTACTGCATGCAGGTCTCATCTACTGGTTTCACTACTTTCACTGGTTTCTACTACTTATAACTTCCATTTTACTTCTAACTGGAGTTTGTGCACAAAATGCCATTGTTTAAGTTTTATTTATGGATATTTTCATTCCAAACTGTTCTACTATAAAGTTTAAATTATATATTGTCCATTGTAAATTCTCTTCCTTATCTGATATTACTGCTTGATCACCTGCAAATAGTAGAATATTTATTTTGTTATTCTGGGAGATTTCTATACATGGATTGTTTAAGGCATTCTTCTTTTGCAGCTTGTCCCATTTAAGTGGGGCCGCTGTTTCTGGTGAGTCTCCTCCACATTCTCCTGTCTTGGGCTGTAACTACATCCAAGTTCATCCTCGAGTCCTCTTCCACCAGCTCCCTCCATCTCCTCTTTGGCAGCCCGTGCTTCCTTCTCCCCTGCATATCCATCTGCATGACCTTTCTTCCCACATGTTGATTCTCCTCCCTTATCGCATAGCACTCCAGTTCCTCCATCCTATTTGTATCCTGCATCCCACTTCCTTTTCAGCCTCTCCATCCTCTTCCACTCTTGAACCTAAGTATCTAAAATTCCTAACCTTTCTCATGACATTTCCTTCCAGCTCCAGATCTGTGTCCTGGCCACCATCCACTTTGCAACACATATACTCTGTCTTACTTCTGCTCAGTCTCATACCTCTCTCTCTTCCAGTACTTTCCTCCATCTTTCCAATTTAGCTGCCATTTCTATCGACTCTACAGACAGCAAGATGTCATCTGCATACAACATTATCCATCCATCCATTTCATTGTTACTTTAAATTTCATTTAAAGCATTTTGTAAGTTTTTGGTGTAATTTTTTTTGTTAGTATTATCTGTCCAAAGATCTGTAAACTAATCCAAGAATTCTTTTAAATCTATTTCCCAATTTATATTTGCAATTTCTTTTATATCCCCATCCATGTGTTTTAACATTTTATACACACCGGGAATAATTTTTATATGTCACTTTCTAGATATGATACAAATTTTTTCCCAGCTTTCTGGTTTCTCTTTTGGCTATTGCTGGTCTTTTTTTCATATTCAATTTCATATTCTTGTTTTTTGCTATCTTTTAAAGGCCAGTTTTTTTATTTTCAATTATTGTTATTTCATTGTCTCATATATATAATGACTTGAGGAGCTTAAGGATCTTCCTTGGACATAGCCAAGTTAGCCGATCTTGGGAGTGGGCAGTAGGGTTTCTTCTGCCAGTTTATCTGAAATTTTTCATCCTGCAAGCAGGCAAACCGGCCCCATGAACACACAGGTTACAGCCATAGGATATAATACAGCAAGGAAGGCAACAGGGAAGCCACCTTGCTCATAATCATCTCCCTAGTATGGTAGCATATAGCTCCTCCCTCCAGCCGTATGGCAGAAGGGGGATAGATATATGTAATTTCTATTTTTAAATTTTTTGTGTGTTATTATTCCATTCTTTCTGTCTTCATTTTCTTGTAATTTTTCTAAGTAATTATTGTCTGTTGGTATAAATTTCTTATACTTGAATTGTTTAGTAGTCTTGCTTTGTAATTAGATTTGGTTTCTCTAGTTTGTTCATTTTTGTAACCAATTTGGTGGAAACCTTAATTTTGCCTTAATAGTAATCTCTGTCTATTTCTAGCCCTTTTCTGACTTTAACGTCTAGGAAGAGGTTCACTGCTTTTTCATTTACTATAAAATAGTCTATTATTGATTTCATCCTCTTGCACATCATGTATATTTTTATGTTTGTAGAATATATTCGATTATTTTTAAATTATTATATAATCAATGAGTTGCTTTCCATTTTTGTTTATTGTTGAATTGCTATATATTATTATGAAATTTATTTCATTCCTATTCTGGCATTAAGATCTCAGGCTATAATTACAGTAATCCCTTGATTAGTGCGTCATTTTTTTTCGATACCCAAATTCGATTAGTGTGCCTATATAGATCTTAAAAATAAATGTTACGGATTTTAAAAATTTTCTATCTATATTTTTTATGGCTAACTATTCTAAAAAATCACTCACCAGAATGAAATAATTTAGTTACGGATTTAAAACATTTTACAAAGTTATTTTTAATGGCATACTACACTACTTCCATTTACACTATGTATTCCATGTTGCATATTACCGCCAAAATTTATGTCATCTGCTAATTACATAGCATTTTCCTGATCATATCTCATATCTCCTTTGCAATTATTTTCCTTACATTTTTTTTTTTATTATTATTTTAAACTATTTTCCCAACCTTTCATCATGAGTAAAAGAATTAGGGAGCAAAAAAGTGAAAGTGTGAAAATGATTCAAAAAGTAATCTCATTGGAAGAAAAACTTTAAATAATATAGAAAGTGAACAAGACGAGTCCAGAGCAAAGATAAGACAAGAACACAAAAATAGGTGAATCAACTATAAGAGCAATTTTAAGCAAAGCTGCTGAATACAAAGTATTATAATGATTGAATTAGAGACTTCTTTGTACACGGATCAAAGATTGTAACCAAAAACAGATCCTGATAAGGACTGACCTTATTAAATCAAAAGCATCAAGTCTCTTTGCAACCTTGAAAGAAAGGGCTATCAATAATGGAAAGGAAGAATTCCACGTTGGGTGGTTTGAGAAATAGCCTACATAATGTTCTAATCACAGGCGAAGCTGCAAGTGCCGATAAAGAGATGGCTGCAAATTATGCAGAGATTTGAAGAAAACTGTATAAGAAGGGGCTATTGTGACCAACAAATATTTAATGTCGATGAAACGATGCCTTCCAAGACTTTTCTGGCTAAATCAGAGAAATCTCAGCCTGGTTATGAAGTCACAAAGTCGAATGAAATTACTGTTAGCAACATGCCATCCGTTTGGAAGCACATTCTTCCACATTGTGCAAATGATTTTAGAGGCTTTTCAAATGAATCTAAGTTAATTAAATCTCATTCTGAGAAACTGAGCGATTCAGACCTGCTAAATTTAGATGCACAGCGGGAAGATCCTGAAGAATATGAAGAAAATTTAATCACTGACAAGCCCAAAGAGATTTCACAGAAACAAATTTTTTTCTTGCAACTGAAACTTTTAAGTAGCAATGCTTAAAGACTGGCCCTTGTGAAGAGAGAAGCAGGAAAATTTGCAGAAGAGGTAGTTGTATGAAAAAAAGAAACAGAATGTCTGCCAGAATAGTAGATTTACATTTTAAATATGTTTTGTCTTTCATCTTCATAGTTTTCCTTTAACTAGGCTCTGAGAGATACCCTAATTCTTTTATAAAAAAAAATGAAGGGTAAAAAAAGAAATTTGAGGAACGAATTATACTTTTTCCATAGGTTATTATACTCGATTAGTGCGTTTTCGATTAACACACGTTTTAAAGAACGCATTAGGCACACATCGAGAGATTGCTGTATATGGTCTGTTTTATTTAATTTTTTATATATTCCTTGTAACTCTTTGTAAAAGTAATAATTTTCTTCTTTTCTTTCTTCAGGGAAATATACTATGTACTCCAACAATATAAAAATATAACAAAAAAAAATCAACAACTGAAAAATTTTCTTTATTTAATTTTAATCACACTTCTAATATTTTTTCATTCCCATATGTATAATGAGTTATTTATGCTTTAATTGATCTATAGATCCAAATCATTACATAAGCCAGCTTGGGAAAGTGGTTATAATGCCATTATCCCGTTCTCCAGCCAAAAGGCTGCGGGTTCGAATCCCGCTGTGGGCATGGATGTTTGCGATTGTCTGCAGAAATACTGGTGGTGGTCGTGGTGGGGGGGGGATAGATGCCAGATGCCATTGGTATAGTTGCAGTTAGAATGAGCTGAAAAGTACAGAGAGTTGTAAAGTGCCCTCCCTATACGAGTCTTTGGACTCGCTGGAGGTGTCATACAATAATAATAATCATTATCTTAACACTAATTACAGGTATAGACCATATTGGTCTGCTCCAATCTCATTATCCATCCAATATCTTTTTTGAGCCCTACCCTTCCTTCTCTTTCCAATTGGCTTATATTTTAGTATTTGTTTAGGATATTGAACATTCAGTTTACACGTTCAATCCATTTTTGTTTATAATTGTTTAGTTTTTCTTCTACTCATTTTGTTTTTAGTTCTTTTAAAATGTCATTCTTTTTTGATCTAATAATGTGTATTTTGCAGTTCTTCTCATAAATCTGATTTCATTTGTTTTTATTCTTTGTTTATTGCCCAAATTTCACTGCCATATAATAATGTGGGCACTGCTGTATTGTAACGTACTGTATATTTATTTTCAAGCGTGTTTCTTTTTGTACTATATTTGGGTTGAGTTCTATTTATCACTCCTATAATCTGTAAAAATGTTGAAGTTTTTAATTTTGTCTTTTTCTCCTTGATACGATATTTCACATCCAAGAAAACTGAAAGCATTTATCTGTTCTTTTATTTTATTATTAATAACTATTTTGATTCTAACTGGAGTTTGTCCACAAAATGCCATTGTTTTATTTATAATAAAAATTTATTTGTATTTCATTGCCTTAATAATAATTAGTTATTTCTTTTGTTCCTTTTTCGTTTCTGTAAGAACTGCAATTTCTATATTTTCTTCATTTAAACTTTTATTTAATTCTTCTTCACGAGGGTGGTCTGAAAAGTTGACGGCCTAACAATGAAAAAACGAATTTATTATTTCAAAATTATTTTTATTTTTCAATATAATCTCCCTTAACACTAATACATTTATTCCAGCGATGCTCCAGTGCCATTATCCCGTCCCTGTAGTGTTCTCAGTAAGATCTGCAAAATACCCCTCTACCGCTGCAATCACCTCCTGATTCTAAGAAAAACGCTGGCCATTGAGGAAGAGTTTCAGTTTGGCGAAGAGATAGAAGTCAGGAGCCAAATCTGGGGAATAGGGTGGATGTTGCAACAAGTCATAGTGCAGATCCCTTAATTTTCCCATTGCCAAAACACCTTTGTAGGCAGGTGCATTGTCCTGATGAAAGATGATTTTTTTCTTCTTCTGCAAACTGGGTCTTTTCTCACGAATTTTTTTAGTCTAGTCTGGTTAAAAGATCAGAATAATATTCCCAGGTTATTGTTTTGCCCTTTTCAAGATAATTAATAAACAAAATGACTTCAACATCCCAAAACATCGATGCCATGAGCTTTCCTGCTGATGGAACCGACTATGTCTTCTTTGGTGCTGAACTAGCGGCTTCTGTCCATTTTGACTGCTGTCTGGATTCTGGTGTGTAATAGTGAATCCATGCCTCATCCACAGTAATAAATTGATGCACAAAATCAGGTTTATTCTTGTTAAAATGCTCCAAGCACTGTTCAGAGATTTTCATGCAGGTGTGTTTTTGATCTGCTGTGAGCAAGTGCGGGACTCATCTTGCGCAAATCTTTTTCATATGCAATTCTTCGTGCAAAATATATCCTACACATTCTTTTGAAATGCCTATTGTCTCAGCAGTTTCACACACTTTGACTTGCCCATCATCCAATTTCATATCGTGCACTTGATCAATGATTTCAGGTGTAGTTACACTTTTTGGACATCCTTCACGTGGTTCATCTTCAAGGCTGGTAAGGCCACATTTAAACTTGGTAGCCCATTTCTTAATTGTTGAAAACGAAGGAGAAGAGGGCCCATGAACTTTTATGAACCTTCAAATGAATTTCTTTTGCCGTTAAACCTTCTTTTAGAAAGAATTTTATAACTGCACGATACTCAACTTTATCCATTTAAAGGGATACAGACAACACTTTTGCTTCAGACAGCTTTATAAAACAAACTACTTAATAAAATGATTTGCAATTTCACATGGATGGATGCTTATGATAGATGTACCAAATTAGAAAAAAAAAAATCTTGCCGATAATATTGTCATCCATGGTCCAGGACAAGAACTTTTCAGACCACCCTCGTATTTTTATGCCTCTAATGTTCCATGTAGCATATTTCACGATGCTTTTCTTTTTCCAATTTGCAGTCTTTTCTGATGTTTTCTGTCCAAGCTTGGATTTTTTTGAGACTTAAAAGTCATATCTGTTTCTGTATGTCAAGTTATTAGCATGATGATAGGTATCCTAGTGGTAGGGGTGCAACCTAAAGGTAACCAAGCTTGCCCTTTTTTTTTTCTCTCGTTTCTAGTAGATAGCATAAGTTTGAAAGGAAGGGGTCTTACAGTGGTAAAAACATAGCAAATAAATATCAGGAAGTGGTCAAAATATGCTAGAGGCTGTTGAAAAGAAATGGAGGAAAGAGTGCTCTAAAAGGAATGATAAAGGTAACATGAAAACTGAAGAAAAAGATATCCTTGATATATGGAGTAATTATTTCGAAGAATTTCTAAATAAAACAAGCAGTGACAACACAGTGGGAAAAAACACTCAACAGGTATGCAATCAGGAATACATATCAGCAGGAGTAGATGATATTTGACCAGAAATGCTCAAGTATGGGGTGCTTAAGGATCAAAGCTATATAACTGAGAGGAGACCTCCACATAGCCTTTAAAGGAATGCAGAGAACCGATCACAGCTTATGACCTAATGTCCAATCCTCACCAATCTCGTGGTGCACCCTGTTAGGTATCTACCTGGATACTGAAAGAAAAAGGTTGGGCTGGCAATTTGGGATTTAGCCGATCAAATCATATTCTTATTGGCTTAAACCAAAATAAAAAATAAAAAATGATGGTACAACATGACAGAATTTCATGCCAGCAGGTGCGTCACCTGGTTAAACAAGGTACCCCCCTGTTGTTTTAGCCAGGGAACAAGTGCAAACAGCGAAAACTCGGCTACTGGAACAAATCCTAAAATCCACCCACTCAACATCACAAGAAGTCAAGATCAGTACATTCAACACAAGAAACCTGAATGGCAAAGAAATGGAGCTGCCTGAGGAATTGGATAAGTACCACATCGACATAATAGGAGTGACTAAAACAAAAAAGGCAAAAACTGGAGAGCTCTTTCTGAGCAATAAATACAAAATGTTACATTCAGGCAATGACAATCAAGGAAAAGAAGAAGTATCCTTAGTATACAACAATAAATACAAGGCCAATCTTCTTGAATGGCAGGCAGTCTGAAGTACAGTGATGTGGGCAAACATGAGAATGGGGAACTGGACTAAAGTAGAAGCGGAGGAATTTTTTTGAAGCTTTAGAGAAAGCAATTGACAAAATTAAAAAGGAAAAGTTGGTCCTTGTTGGGGATCTAAATAGCAGAGTAAGAAATGGTTGCGAGACATACAAAAATATATTGCGAAAATTTAGAAAAAAGAGCAAAGCTAATAATAATGGCAAATACCTGTTTGGTTTCCATGGACTGGTAATTATTAACACAATGTTCCAACATAAAAATGTGCACAAATTCACATAGAGAGAAGAGGCAAGGAATAAGAAAAGGCTCATTGACTATGTTATACTGATAGTGATGTTTTCTCCCTGGTGCAGAGGATTTGAAATTGGAAGCCATTTAGTCTTGAGCAGGATAAAATTGAATATCATATTGAAAAGAAAAGCATGTAAGAAAATTTTAAAACAAATGAAAGTTGAGCAGCTCTCAGATGTGAACTGTAGACTAATATACACAAACATGATTGAAAAAAATGAAAGAGTTTGAAAACAGGAATCAAACCTTGGAGATTCAATGGCAAGCCCTGAAGGAAACACTGACTGATTCAGCCAGAGAGGCATGTGGTGAGATTGTCTGTAAGGATAGAAAAATCAGAACTCCATGGTGGATACAGGAAGTTAAAGATGCAGTGAAAGAAAAGAAGAAAGCATATAAGTTCCTGGCAAATAAGTCAGCTTGTGCTCCTAGAGAATACAGAGACAAATGTAAGAAAGCTAAACACTGTGTAAAACTAGCTAAACAAAAGTCATGGGAGGACTTTGACAAGAACATAGAAAGTAAATATCACGAAGGTGGTAAGATATTCTGAAGGAGGTTGTTGAAGAAGCTCAGAAATGGAGGAAAGAGTGCTATAAAAGGAATTAGAGATGATAAAGGTGACATGAAAACAGGAGAAAAAGATATCCTTGAAGTATGGAATAATTACTTCGAAAAATTGCTAAATGAAACAAGCAGCGATGACAGCACAGTGGTAAAAAAAAACACTGACCAGGAATGCAGTCAGGAATACATATCCATACTTGAAGTAGAAAAAGCCATCAAAAGCTGAAATGTGGAAAGGCAGCAGGAGTAGATGATATTTGATTAGAAATGCTCAAGTATGGAGGTATAAAAGTCTTACAGTGGCTGTACTGCATAGTTCAGAAGGCCTGGACACAGGGACGAATTTCAGATGATTGGAGTAGAGCTCTCATAATACCCGTATATAAAAAGGGAAATAAAACTGAATGCGAGAATTACAGAAATATTTCTCTACTGAGTGTTCCTGGTAAAATATATGCAAGTATACTTGAGAAACAGTTAAGAATGATTGTGGAAGAGAAGCTTGGTGAAGAACAAGTGGATTCAGGCCAAATAGTGGCTGTCAGGATCAGATTTTCACTTTACGACAAAGAGTTGAGAAATCATGGGAATATAACAAAGATCTGTATTTAAGTTTTGTAGATCTGTTTTGTCGAAACACTACAGTTTTATGGTGTCAATGGGGCATTATATCAAGCAATACTTAGTGTTTGAGTTGTACATCAGCAGTTAGAATTGAAGGAAGTACAGGAAGATGATTTGATGTTAAATCTACTGTCAATCAAGAATGTAATGAAAAAAGGCAGAAGCAATGAAAATATCAACTGCACTGGTGAATGGAGAATCTAAATAAGTCAAACATTTCAGCTACTTAGGCATGATTTTTAGTGATGATGGCAAATTAAATATGGAAATACACAACAGAATCCACAAAGCCGGTATGGTAGGAAGTCAACTGAATAAATTTATATGGAATAGGAGAGAAATTAGCCATAACACTAAATTAGCTGTATACAAGACAGCATTCAAGCTAATTTTAACTAATGGATCTGAGAACTGGGTCAGAAGTAAAACATTCACCAAAGAGTAGAGACTGCAGATATGAGGGTCCTCAGAAAGATCAGGGCCATGAACAGATGGCATCAATGGATATTAGGAAAGAACTTAACATCATTAGCATCCAGGAATGTGTTAGCAGAGCTAATCTCATGTGGTAATGTCACTTAAACAGAATTGGGGAGAAAAAATTAGCAAACCAAGTGTTCTCTGTCAAGTTAGGAAAAATACCTAGAAGAAGACCAAAATATATGTGGATTGATGCAGTAAAAAGTGCCATAAAAAGCAGAAATATAAGATTTAATAATGTTGAAGTCTTAACAGATAACAGATTGATTTGGAAGAAAATTGTTGATAGAAAGTCAGTAATGATGTAAGTTTTTCATGTAGTACTATCATACCTTGAGGATACATGTCAGGAATTTGCTGATGATGATCATTTATTACAATTCTTATTCAACTGAGTCAGAGAATCCTTAAGACTTGCACTGGATTTGTTAAGAAGTACATCATCTGCATAAACCAAAGAGCTAAATTTGACATCTCAATTCTAATATCAAGCCAAATGCCACTTTTTTTCATAACATAATCCATATAGATGATAAATAAGTGTGGAGATAATGTATATCCTTTTCTTACTTCTGATTTTACATCAAACCATCTACCTGTATTTCCTTCAGTTCTAACTGCTGACTTACAACTTAAATCGAACCTAATACTGTCCTGTATTAGGTTCAATTTACCCTATATAGTGTCTTTAAAAGCTTTTGCCAGGAAATCTTTGATTCCTTTTCTATGATTTCCCAATTATTTTTCAAAAAGTAGCAATTTTATCCTGACAACCTCTATTTGACCTGCATCCAGCTTGTTTTTCTCCCATTTTCTCTTTCACAGTGTTTCTCAGCTTTTTTTCAAGTATGCTTACAAAAATCTTACCTGGAACACTAAGTTTTCACCTTGGTTAACGTACTAGCTCTCTGACCAACATACTGCAAGTACAAATCCTGCCATGCACATGGATGGTTGAGACTGTCTATATAGGAAATGAACTCCATCACTTCACTGCTCTGCTTATTAAAGGCCTGAAGCGATTTAAAAAAGTTCCATGTTTGGTCTCCAGGGTTTCCAGTCGACATAAGAAAATTGCAATTTTTATATCACAATGTTAAAAATGGAAAAGATATCTTTAGCCCAACCACAGTACAAACATGCTATAGGTTTACTAATAACCTTTCATGAGTGGAATCCACATTTAAAAAAAAAAAAAAGCAGAGAATTTCCTCTAATTTTCACATGCAGCTTTATTTCTTTTCTTATAGATGGGGAACTATGAGAGTCCTACATCAATCATCTGGGATTAGACCTCCTGACCAGGCCTACTCTGATGCAGTGCAGCCACTACAAAACTTTCATACCTCCATATTTGAGCATTTCTGTCCAAATATCATTTGCTCCAGCTACTTTTCCACAGTCCAAGTTTTTGACAACTTTTTCTACCTCAAGTATTATTTATGTACTCCTGTTTGCCTTCCTCTTGAAAATTTGCTTCTATGGTTCTGTCGCTGCTTGTTTCATTTAAGTCTAACGAAGTAATTACTCCAGACATCCAGGATATCCTTATCTTCAGTTTTCATGTCACCTTCATGTTTGATTCCTTTTACTCTTTCCTCAATTTCTAAGGTCTTTTCGATAGCCTCCAGAACATTTTGCCACCTTCCTGTTTATCTTCTATATTCTTATTACATTTTTACAAAAATAATTAACAACAAATACAAAACAGACTAGATTTTCATCACCCTCCAGAACAAGCAGAATTCAGAAAAAAATCACGACAGATGATCATATACATGAGGGGGCTACCCGAAAATAACCAGAATTATGTTTTAACAAAATTTTTATTTCAGTTTATAATACCATATTCTAATCTCCTTCAAAGTTCTCTCCTAGTGAATCAATGCACTTCTGCATTGATTCACCAGGAGACATTGATTCACAATGAACAACATTTTTTCCACTACTGGAAACAGTTCTCGAACTGTTCAAATTAAATACTCTTTATGGCCTCCAGGGACTTTTCTTTCACTTTGTTCACATCAAGGGATTGCAGCCCTTTTCTTCATCTGTGGGGTGGAAAAAAAAGTCACATGGAGAGATAGGGGGAGGGGGAAAAACAACTGCCTTGTCAAGTTTTTCAGCTTGACGCTTGTTTTGTTTCTGGATCATAATAACCATACCACCAAGACTTATCCCCAGTAAGAACTTTTGAAAGAAAGTTCTGGTTATTAAGAACTTGCTCCCTCAAATCATGGCAAACATTCACACAAGTTTTTTTTTTTTTTTAATCCTTTGTGAGCAAATGAGGCACAAATTTAGTCGACACGTTTCATTTGCAAATTTGTTAAAATTTGCTGGCATGAACTCCATGACAAATTTGTCTCTTCAGAAGTTTGCTCAATGGTCTTTCAATGATCTTCATTCATTACCTCGCAAAACTTTTCGATGTCTTCCTCACATCTGCTTGTCAAAGGTTGGCCAGATTGTGATTGATCTTCAAATGACAAATGAAAAAACACTCAGAGTTGCATTTTACCTAAAGCATCGTTCATAAAGCTTGTCGAAGCATAACAATAGTTTCAGCTGCAGTTTTACCCAAAAGAAAACAAAATTTCATGCACAACCTCTATTCCTTGTCGTTAGCCATCACAAAAATCGCCAAACTTGCTTGTAAGCACTAACAAAAAAAGGAGCCAGAACAACAAACTAGTTCACGTAGGATTATGCCACTTGCAAGACTAGTGTGGAAAACTGCACACTCACTATGTTTAGTGGCAAAATACGTAACTAGAAAAGGCATGCATGCCAAGTTCAGATTCTGGATATTTTGGGGTACCCCCTCATACATGTACTAAGACAAATAACTGGAAAGACAAATGAACAGCAAAAATCATTAAGTCTAGCATTAATTGATTTTAAAAAGGCATTTGATTCAATCTCAACATTAGCTATTTTAGAAACCTTTAAAAATCAAGAAATTGAAACACTTACATTGATATAACTTAGTCATATATATATATATAAAAATTCAACTGCATCTTTAAAATTAGGAACAGATATTAAGTTTCCTATAAAAAAGGGAGTCAGACAGAAATGCCATTTCATCTAAATTATTTATAGTAGCACTAGAAGAAATTTTTAAAAACCTGAATTGGAAAAATAGATAAATGATGGTAAATGGGAAAGAATTAAATCACCCAAGTGTTGATGACGTTCTTTAAGGAAACTCTACAGAATAACTTCAACAAATGATCACCAAACTGAATGCAGAAAGTAAAAAAGAAAGGATTAAATAATAAACAAGAACAAAATAAAAAGAATGTATCCAAAATGCCAGTACAAATGGAATACCAGGAAACGGATATAGTAACCTCCTGCATTTACATAGGACAAAAAAAGGCATTAGAGGGCAACTGTAAAGAAGAAATTATACTTAGAATTCAACTTGGTTGGATAGCTTTTGGAAACCACCATTAAGCACTCAAAGGAAACATCCCGATCTCCTTAAAAGAAAAAGATTCGCCAGTTGTATACTTCCAGTCATGACATATGGAAGTGAAACATGGACTTTGACTAAAAAATTGGCCAACAAGTTGAGGGTTACCCAAAGGAAAATGGAAAGATCTTTACTCAGTTCCCGATAGAAAGTGCAATACTGGGTCAGAGCTCAGACTAGTGAGAGACACTACAACAGCAATTAAGAGCTCCAAATGACAATGGGCAGATCATACTGCAAGAAGTAACTCAAAAAGTTTACTTAGAATATCATTCTGATATCAACTTACAAAGTTGATATTAGAATGGTATCCTAGACATGAAAAGAGAACTACAGGAAGACCACAGAGACAGTGGGAGGACGAGATTAAAAAGATGGTAGGAACTCAGTAGCATAGAAAGGCTCAAGATAGGAATGAATAGACTTTGAAGAAAGATATAATGTAACAGTGGACAGAAAATGATGATAACGATATTCTTACTGAAATATTTCCAAGATTTTTGTTTAGCTACTTTCACGTGTAGCTTAGCTCATCTAGATTTTTATCTGTATTCTTCCATGGCATCTGAAGACTTATTTCCTAGGAACTGTTGGTATGCTTTCTTCTTTGCCAAGACTGCCTCTTAACTTTTTGTTCCACCACAGCATTCTTATTTTTCTATCCTTGCACACAACTTCACCACATGCCTCCATAGCTGAATCAATCAATGTTTTCTTCAGAGTTTTCCATTGAGAATCCAAGGTTTGGTTCTTGTTTTCAAAATACAGGTATCCCTCGATTAACAGGGTTAATTAATCCCTCGATGTTACCGCGTATATCAAAATAGTGTTAATTAAATCTAATAATCAATGGTAAAAATTACAATTCGTCCATGATCGATTACTGTATTAATAATTCGTTTTATATGGTACTCTTTTAGGAAAGATAAAAAATTAATGTAAAGTTTAATAAATGCTTCCACCTACATTATTTACTGCAATTTTTTTATCAAAAGAAGTTATCAAGAGTCGTTTGAACAGTTTTAGTTTTAATTTGCATAAATTCTACGAAAACAAGCAAAATGACTCTCCAGACCTCGGCAAACACTGCAAATATAATACATGATGATACAAATTAAGTGGATATTGAATCCAACATTATTTCACAGCCGAGTATAGAAACTACGAGAGTTTCGTGCCGAATATATAGAAACTTAAAGTTTCGGCAGATGCAAGCATAAGCAACCTTTGGGCAACTCGTAGTAAAAGGTGGAGTAAGCTCCAGATCACTTTCCTTAGTATTTTCCATAAGTAAAGCACATCTCCTAGACGACAGGTATGATAAATATGCCTTTGGCTCTCTATTTCAGTAATACATAATGGTTTATTTATTTTCAGTTACAATCTAGAAATTATTGAACAAAGAATTAAAAAAAAAAACTAAACCATACTTATACTGACTTCGGAGGTTGCGGTATCTCTCAGACACAATTTACTGTCAAATATCACAAACCTTTCCATAACATGTGTTAAACCAAACTGACAGCAAAAAAAAGTGTGGAATATCACTCGTAACATATGAATGCACAGCCACTCATGACCTCCAAGCTATACACTGAATTGTGTAAGAATATTTATATTAAACATTATATTTGATTAACGTCGCATTAATCAAATCCCATGTTAAGCAAGGGATACCTGTACTTCAAATTTTCTTCAATAATGTTTATATAGACAAGTCAAAAGTTTACCTGAAAAAGCTGATCAACTTTAATTCTTTTTCAAACTTTCTTATATAATGATGTTTTCAACGTAATATTATCTTTATCCTGCTTAGCACTAAGTAATGGTCACTTCCAATTTCAAATCCTTTGTCTACTTTTGTATCCTTGAATCTGCATAAAACTATCATTATCAATAATGATATATTATAATTATTATTATTTATGGCATCTCCATGGAGTCCAGAGACTCATCACAGAAGACTCTTATCAACCATCATGCACACAAATCCTACCATACCTCTCCTTGAATCCATTCACCATCAGGGAACTCACAACCAATTCTGGCAACCCATTCCACCCATTCTCCACACAAAAAATCTGCTCCTTCCCCCCAATAACCATACTCTTACACAACTTCCATGGATGGTCCCTGGTTCTCTATCTATTTGTCATATATTGAAAATTTTCACTTTCATCAATTTTATAAAAAAACTGCTTTAATATCTATCTTAAACATTTCGATGATGTCCCCTCTTTTCTGCCTAAGAACTAAACTTTGTAACCCACATACCTTCAACCTATCTTTGTAGGGAGTATTCCACAGACCTGTTACCATCTTGGTCACTCACATCTGAATCTTTTTGACCACCTTCAAAAAACCCAGGTAACTAAATCTGTGCAGAGTAGTGATGTGGCCGAATCATAGCCTTATAAAGAGGGATAATAATGTCCCTATCTTTATTTGTCGCATGTTTTTCCACATCCAAATAATTCATTGAGCTATATTACCAACTTATACAATATGCACTCTGAACATTAACTCTTTGTCCACCATTATCCCCAAATCCCTAGCCTTGTCAATTTCCTGCAAACCAATACCATCAATATGATAACCATATGCAACCTTTTCAACCCGAAGTGTATAACCTTACATTTCGCAACATTGGCAATTGTTATCCTTAGCCCACAATGCCAAATTCTTTATATCATCCAGCAGGATATCTGCATCTCCTTTATTGCTCTCCCCCAGTTTTGCATCATCAGCAAACAACTGAATATCTCCTCTTAAATCTTTCCCTATGTTACTGATATACAAATTAAAGAGTAGTGGCACTAGTATCAAACCCTGAGATACTCCACCAGTCACCATCCTTCTCCTAGACTCCACTCCACCATATACTATTCTCTGGTGTCTGTCTGTCAGCCATTCAATATCTACACTATGAGCCTCCATTCCCATCCTGTCCAGTTTTTGCAATTGTTTTCCATGCAGTATTCTGTCAAATGCTTTGGCAAAGTTCAGGAGTATCATGGTGTAGCCATTACTTTTATCCAATTCTGCTCACTTTCTTATAAAATGTGAATAAGTTACTAAAACACAGTCAATGAGGCTTTTCTTGATTATTGTGTCTTCTCTCCACATGAACTTGTGCACATCGTTATGTTGGATCATGGTGCTAGTAATGACTAGTCCATATGATGAGGAGAAAATCAGCATATACTTACCATTATTATTAGCCTTGCCCTTTTGTCCAAATTTTACCAAAACATTTCTATACGCTTAGTGTGATTCACTTCCTATTCTGTTGTTTAGATCTCCAACAAGTACTACTTTTTCCGATTTTCTTCATTTCAGCTGCCTGCTCTAGCGACTAGAAAAATTCCTCTACTTCTTCCTTAGGAGATCCTTCTGTGGGACCATAGGCACAAATAAGTGTGATTATCTATTTTCACAAATTTTCTCACATAATTCTACTTGAAACTGTTTTCCAATCAATAAGTTTATCTTCATATTTGGTGTTGAATGCTGTAGCTACTCCTTCCTTTCCTTGATCATTATTACCCAAATATCAACATCCTCTACTTATTAATTAGCAAGATCTCGCCTGTTTTTTTTTTTTTTTTTTTCAGTGATACCAATTATGTTCATATAGTATTTTTTGAGTTATTCTGGAAGCTAAATTTACTTTCCACTAATACTTTTTATACTGATGGTGGCTATCTTCAATTCTTCTGGCATTGGGTTTCTTAACATCTAGAAGGTGAGCATGAGTGTATTTCAGTAAATGACTCTGCTTGTACTGGTTCCCTGAAAACAGAGAACTCTATGGCAGTATCACATTTAAAAATTGAGGATATTAGAAAATAACTTGACACTGGTAGCTTTCAGGAATGTATTAGCAGAGCTAATCTCAGATGGCAGGATTACCTAAATCAGAACTGGAGAGGGACGATTAGCAATACAAGTGTTCTTTACCAGGGTAAAGATCCAGAGGACCACCATCTAGGTGGATTGATACAGTAAGAAGAAATATGAGATCTGATAATATTTGTAGTCTTAACAGATAACAGATTAATTTGGAGGAAAATTGTTGATAGGAATTTAGAATGATGTAACTTTTTCGTGTAGTACTATCATAATATCCTCTTCATCCTCCCCCCACCAAGGGTGAGTGGGTGGGTGTTATGTTCCATCGAGTTGTTTCCGACTCCTGGCGACTCCACGAACATACACTCTCCATTCCAATCTGTCCCTGACCATGTCTTTCAGAACCTCCAAGCGCACACCAGTTGCTTCTTTAACTCCATCCACCCATCTAATTCTTGGTCTTCTTCTTCTCCTGCTTCTATCAACTTTAGCAAACATCATCTTCTCCAGACTGCCATTTGCTCTATAATATGTCCAAAGTATGACAATTTTTTAGTAAGCGTCTCCAAACCCATAATTCAAATGCATCTATTTTCCTTCTTTCACTCTTTCTCAGGGTAAAACTTTCACATCCATACAGTACTACAGGGAATACATAATCGTGTTTATGTATAATCTGGATATTTGTCATCGTTTTTACATAATTTTATTATGTAAAAACGATGACAAATATCCAGATTTTTTAACGTACCACTGTATTATTCACCAATAAGTACTGTGTAGTAAAAGATTAAACACAAAAGATGTTTTGAATATTACATTTAAAATTGTAAATTCTGTCCGAGGAAAACCCTTGCAACAGCGGTTATTTAAATTACAGGCAGATGATGATAGGGAACTTCTGTTGTACAATAATGTTCACTGGCTTAGTAGAAGTCAATTTTTAGAAAGATTTCTTGTATTAATTAACAATATAAAAAATTTTCTTGATGTAAAAGGAGATATTTATCCACAATTGAGTGATAAAAGATGGTTGTTACACTTATCATTTTTAGTAGATTTCTGTACGAAATTAAGCAATTTAAATTTAGAGTCACAAGGTAGAGATAAAAATTTAATTGACATGTTAAGTTCAATAAAAACTTTCCAACAATACTTACTTTTATTAAAGAAAATATAAATCACCGCGAATTTAGACATCACCCATATTTATTAAAATTTTTTGAACAAAATCAAGAAATGCTTCGCTATGATTTAAAAGAATTTATTCGTGAAATAGAATTAGTTGAGGAAGAAATAAATTCAAGATTTAAAGATTTTAATAAAACTGAAATGATTGTATCTTTTATCAATAATCCATTTCAAGAAAACTTGAACATCACAGAAATTTCAAATAAAATTAGTGGGCTGTTTGATATAAACCAAGCTGAAATAGAACTTGAGATAATAAACATTCAGAATAGTTTACATTTAAAATCAATAAACAATGAAGTCATTTAGAAGTATGCACATGAAAAATTCCTAATATTAACTGATATTGCGCGAAAAATTCTGTCATGTTTCGGATCGACATACTTGTCAGAATCCGTATTTTCACATATGACAGTCATAAAAAATCAATTAAGAAAAAACCAAATTACAAATGATCATTTGGATGATTGTCTGTGATTGGCTACTTCTTCATATCAACTTGACTATGAAAATATTGCGAGGCCCAAACAATGCCAAATTTCACATTAACTTTTTTTTTTTTTTTTTTTTTAATCAACCAGCATTTCCTGTAACTTGTGAGTTTGTAATCAATCTGTTGTTTTTTCTAACTTTGGTTTTCCAAAATAGAGAAATAAATATTTTATTCCAATATATTTGGTTTTTTTTTTTTGGTTGTATTAAAATATTTGTTGTATTAAAATAATTAAAAGTGATAAATAAATTTTTAAATACAAATAAAGTTTTCAGTTGTGCATTTTTTTAGTTGCTTATTTGTGCATAATCAGATATCAGGTTGGGGGAACGTGATCAATATAAGAGAGTAGATCGCCGAATAACTTTTTATAGAAAAGTAGCTCACGTAGTAAAAAAGTTGAACACCACTGCCCTAGGCCATGTAGTAGTGATCCAAATTTGCTGACATAGAGCTGTTAAAATTTTAACTGCCTCTTCTCCCAAGCCTTTGAGCAGCTCGGGTATTCCATCTCCTCCTCCTGGTGCTTTCTTACTGGATAGCTGTTGCAGTGCCCACCTCACTTCACTCTCCAGTGATACTGGCTCCTATGTATAATCCTGCTCTTCAAATTTCTCAGTAATTTTGGAGTCCTTTCTGTAAAGGGCTTCTGTATACTCTTTCAATCTTTCTTTGATGTCTGCAGCTTCTGTAAGATATCTTTTGTGTTTACTTTTCAATATTGTCACCTTGACACTAAACTTCCCTGTTAGTTCTCTGATCTTTTTGAAAAGATCTCTTGTTTTTTCCTTTCTTGTTTTGGTCTTCTATTTGTTGGCATTCCTGGTTAAAGTATTTTTCCTTGTCTCTTCTGGCTTGTCGTTTAAACCCTGCATTCAAATGCCATACTTCCTGCAAATTTCATGGAATGTTCTTGGCAAGGTACAGAGGTGGTTTCCATTGCCTTCCTCTGGAATTTTTTTCGACTTGTCAGTCTAAATCTGCACTGTTCTGTGAAAACGGAGACACCTCTGGAAGGATGTGACACTTCACCAAGCAGTGCTGTCTTGGTAATGAAGAGGCTAAGTCTCTGTAATAGAGATGTATTGCACATATCTATATATTGCACATATATATATGTTAAAGATGCCAAGCTATTTTAAACCTGGTTTGACTCCATTTCCCAAGTAAGCAAACAGACAAATAAGTCAAGTTTGCGCCTGCACGTATTGCAAGTCTAGGTGACCTGCAAAGTAGTACAAGTCTGGGCAACTCGTGGTAAAGGTGGAATAAGCTCTGATCACTACTCTTAATATTTACCCTTAATGCAAAGTCCATCTCCTTGAGGAGATGTATGATGCTATGCATTAAAGGCAAGGGGCCACTACCCAGACTGGTTTCGACCTTTATTGAGGTCTCATCATTTCTAAGCCTGGCTCCCACTGATCAGACCTCAATAAAGGTCGAAACCAGTCTGGGTAGTGGCCCCTTGCCTTTAATGCATAGCATCATACATCTCCTCAAGGAGATGGGCTTTGCATTAAGGGTAAATATTAAGAATAGTGATCAGAGCTTATTCCACATTTACCACGAGTTGCCTAGACTTGTACTACTTTGCAGGTCACCTAGACTTGCAATACATGCAGGCACAAACTTGACTTATTTGTCTGTTTGCTTACTTGGGAAATGGGTAAAACCAGGTTTAAAATAGCTTGGCATCTTTAACATATTATACCCAAGGTAAAAATCTTTCTACATCTATCTCTCATCCTGAGATTTTTATTTAATAAGGTCAAAGCACCTTGTGGTAACTTGTTTTGGTAAAATACTTATAAGCTCTGTATTACTTAACCTTGGTATTTCTAAGCCTGGCTGCCACTGATGAGACCTCAATAAAGGTCGAAACCGGTTGGTAGCTTGGGTGATGAATGCCAATGCTGTAGCCCGTGAAGTTTTAACTGAGGCTTGGCTGCTGCTGTCACTCAGGGCCTGATTGGGGGGTAATGAATGGCAATGCTGTAGCCTGTGAAGTTAACTGAGGCACGGCTGTTGCTGTTACCCTTCCAGATGAGCAAATGAACGTTTCTGAGATTCTGACTTTCTGATCCTGCAGGTCGCTCATTATTGGGTGATCCAGGGGATTTTACGAGTTTTTGGAATGGTATCCCCGTACTTAAGCAAAGGGAAACCGGTCTGGGTTGTGGCCCATTGCCTTTAATGCATAGCATCATACATCTCAAGGAGATAGGCTTTGCATTAAGGGTAAATATTAAGAATAGTGATTGGAGCTTATTCCACCTTTACGAGTTGCCTAGACTTGTACTACTTTGCGGGTCATCTAGACTTGCAATACGTGCAGGCGCAAACTTGACTTGTCTGTTTGCTTACTTGGGAAATGGAGTAAAACCAGGTTTAAAATAGCTTGGCATCTTTAACATATTATACCCAAGCCAAAAAACTTTCCACACACACACACACACACACACACACACACACACACACACCATATGGTATACATATAATAATATTACCTGACAAAGAGCAGAAACACCTTTATCTGTTCTTCCACATCTGTGATAATTTGAAGTTGATCTAGATTTAATTAATTTTGTCTTACATAGGGCAGCAAAGAGTTCTGCTTCTATTGTCTTAGTTGTATCTTCTTGTACAGAAAATCCTTGATAGTCCCAACCCAAATATAATATTTTCAGAGCTACATGTCTTATTTTATACCTGTGAAAAAACAAAATCATCTCACTACATAAAATATATAGTAATGCAAACTATGTGCCTTTCTTCCTTCATAATATAAAATAAATAAATAAACCCTTGAATGTTTTTTTTTTAAATTTCCATAAGCTGAGCTCTTTTATCTGTAACTTCTTATAACTGTAATGATTTCACCCTAAATCCTAACGAGTATATATTGTTGTCTGAAACAGTGCAAAGCTCTACAAGGCAAGTTGATTTTTTTTTCTGAATTGTATCAGGCCATCCCAAAATGTCATTTTTAGCATTAAGTTTTGAAAGGATATAAAAGATAAATAAGTTGCTAATTTAATCAAGTATATATTCTCCATTTGAATCAATAGCATTCTTCCAATGTTGTGAAAGCTTCATAATGCTATTGCTATAGAATTCAGGAAGTTTGGAGGCAAAGAAGTCACACAGGCTCAATTTCAATGTTTCTAATGTATTGTATTGTTTTTCATTAATGAAATGTTTGAAACTTTGAAATAAGTGGTAATCTGAAAGTGCAAGATCAGGAGAATACGGAGGATATGGAAGTTTTTTTAGCCGAGTTCCTCAATCTTGGTACAGGTGATTCTTGCACAATGAGGGTGTGCATTATCATGGTAAAAAATAACACCCTTTCGTTTGAAGAGAACACCTCTTTCCTTTCAGTTTTTCATTCAATCGATCAGTATATCAATCACAGTCTATTGTGATTGTTTGGTTTTGTTGTAAGAGTTCAAAGTGTATAATACCAGCCATATCCCACTAAATGCTTAACAAAACCTTCTGAGGATGAAGGTCTTGTTTTAGCTGAGGTTTAGCCTGTTCCTCTGAGTGAACCTACTAACTCTGGAGGTTCTTGCAAAAAAAGTCACTGATGATGAAAAGTATCCACTTTTCATCATCAGTGATTACATGACTCAAAAATGGAGAATGAACCTCTCAAGAATAAACAGCAGTGCACATGTTGACATGCTCTCACTGACTGTTGTTTATCAATTCGTGTGGAAACCTCCCCAAACAGGAGAGGAGTAGTGCAAGGTTGGGCAAAGTTAATGTCTTGAGCAAAAAAAGGATGCCAACTATTCTGAAACTGGGAATGCTCTAGAAGTGATATGGTTAAGCCAGGGAGAGGCGAGGAGAAAATGCTACCAGAGAAGCAAGATCGGTTTTTGACCATTAATCTGAGCATTACTAAAGGTAAAGGGAATAACAGTTTCTTTTTTTGCAAGAAAAAAAGTCAAAATTGTGTTTTGGTGTCATTAAAGGTGACCAAGCTATTATTGCTCCAAAGGATGGTATGGAGATCAGCATTTATGGCACTAATTGTAGATGCTCTTGAAACTTGAAATTTTTATATATAATAATAATTTTTATTATTATTATGCAACACCTCCAGGGAGTCCAAAGACTCATCGAGGGAAGGACACCTACTCTACAGCTCTGTCTCCATCACAATCCGCTAACTGCAATGAACTGCAATTACACCAACACTTGTATCCATGTTCATGGCAGGATTCGAACCTGCAGCCTTTTGGCTGGAGAGCGAATACGCTAATCACTTCAGCCAAAAGTCGGCATATTTGAGAATGGCAAAGGTTTGTAATATAGAAGTAGGAGGAATGGAAAGTGGTAGATGCCGTTGGTGTAATTGCAGTTCATTGCAATTCTTCACCTCTACCAAAGGTGAAGAAGAATGTTTACATTAATAGGAAAATGTGAGGAGAAAGAACAGCCTCCATCATAACATGCAGTGAATAACTCAAGAAAAAACAGAAATCTAAATGTAAAGCATGAAATGAAAATGATATGATAGCATTTTGCTGAGAGCCCTCAATGCCAAATCTTATCAAATGCCCTGGAAATGTCAAATACAACAGCATACAAATTAATCCAAATGTTTCCAAAGCATGCATCCAGAGGGGGGGGGGGTTGAACATAGGTGAGAAGATCTGCTGTGGACATTGACTGGCAGTATCCATATTGGTGGTCACAGAACAGGTGACAGCTTTCCATGCGGTAAAGAAATTGATCACTGAAAGCCTTTTCCATTATTTTAGACAGCAGTGATGAGAAACCACCAAGTATGATGGTAGACAACTGTTTTCATTTCTTTCTTCTTTTTTTTTTAATATAATCTGCTGTATATGGGATTGCTTAAATGCTGTGTTATGGATGCCAGAACACATCTCTTTAAGCCCAAGTGATGGGAAACGATCCTAATCAGAAGCCTTTTTGGAAAAACTTTTATTGGGATTATATTGATCAAGTGTATATAATAAACAACTAAGTTATACCAACTAGTTTCACCAACTAAGTCTGTTGGCATCTTCAGGGTACATAACTGATGTAAGGCACTAAAAAGTAAAAAACTGTTACAAACTAAAATCAACCGATTCCAATTATATTAAACAAAGAACAGAGTGCATACAATACATTCATAGAGCATGGATGATCTCACTTGTTGTTATTTAGGAACGTTCTATAGTTGGCACTATAATTCAGTTCTGGCGAGTTGAAGGATCTGATAAGGGTCTTCCAGATCACGGGCAAGATTAGTCCTTGGTTCCTGTTAAGGTTTTGTGTACAGCGGGCAACTGTTGTGGTCTCCTTAAAAATTCGGGAGCGGAAGTCCTCCTCCATGTTAGGAATTGTGCTTCTATCCCACTCTATGATATGGTTCGTTCTTGAGAAATGAAACGCTAACTCAGATTTTTCTTCTCTGTTATTATTATTAAAAGTTTTTCCAGAGCTTTTTGGTCAAGAAAATTAAACGTTTTTTTTTTAACAAGAAGCCTTTTTGTTAATGATATTCACAAGTAAGTTCCATGCCACAGTGAAATTCAAATTCATTTTTTATGTGTATTTTATATATATTTCCCTCTTTATGTATATTATTATTCTCTCTATATACTTATGAGATGAAATATTATATAAATTTCTTTTACTAACAATTATTTTTATTTTTGACTCTGAGCATCCCTATATGTTATTATATTTGCACAAAGAGTTCACTCCAATTGGTGCAATGACTAACTCATTCTTTCAGAATCCAACTAATCATTGACTCAATACCAAGTACAAAATAAACACATTTAATAAAACTAAAACAATATATATACATACACTTCTAGTAATAATACATAACTATAACTACAGATTATATGGATCCAAGGCCTTATTTAAAAATATAAACTTACTCTTAAGACTAAACACTTTTTCTTTCACAATCACAAAAAAATGTTCATAGTCTTTTTCTCTTTCTGTTAAGGCTCTTTTCCAGAAGTTACAAGGCTCTGTACTTCATTTTCAGGATCCTTTTCATCAATCAATATAACACACATAAAGTCTTCTTGACTATATCCTGTTTTCCTTTTAGTAGTAATACTCATCAGATCAGGCACCTTTAATACCTAAAAATCTTCTTAATCAATATATTTTCTAAACTTTCACTTTCAGGCATTCTTAATACTTATAAAACTTCCTTATCAATATTTTCTCTAAGAAAAACATTCACTTTAGAATGTAAGCAACAAGTTCTCCTTTCATTCACAATACTAAATTGACAGTCTTAACTTATTTCACCATAAAAACTTACAGTTTCAAGATTTCCTTTTATTCATTACTTATTTCTCCTTGAAACCTAATATTTCCACTATTCCCTTTTCGGAATACATTATAAAATATCTTCCGACTGCCACACACAAAAAAATATCAAGTTCCTTCTAACTTGAATATTTACCGGCCAATTTATAAAAACTTACAGTTTCAAGATTTCCTTTTTATTATTTACTTATTCCTGCTTGAAACCTATTATTTTCACTATTCCCTTTTCAGAATACATTATGAAATTTCCTTCTGACTGCCGCACAAAAAAAATCAAGTTCCTCCCAACTTGAATATATCTCGGCCAGTGTTCTAAAAAACTTCCGAACGCTCTCTTGTTTACAACTGTAACTTGGATACGCAATGCTTTCCTTCTCAGCTGTCAATCACACATCAAGTTCTCTCCGGGAGCATGCGCACTCCACAAAAGTCAGAAACTACGCACTGCAATAAAATGGCTGACTCGCTGTATCCATCAGCGCTAAGAGAAAGTCTTTCACAAACACAAAATTCAACATTTTAAAATACAACAAACTTTCTTATAAGTAACACAAATAATCAGTTTAGTAAGTACTTCAATATTTTTTACTTCTTTACATGTTACTTCTAATATAACATTTTCATAACGAGCACATCATAAGTGCAGACACTGCGTGTATGAAAACAAAAACTAACAAGCATAATTAATACGTAAAAATATTCAGAATTTTTAATATGATTATTTTTACATCAGTTTCATTTTTCTGTGAAAAAAAATTTTTTGTAAAAAAAAATTTTTTATTATTTAACCTACATCCAAACAAAATTTTAATATTTATTTCTAAATCTTAAAATATAACGTGATTCTTGCTGATCATTATGTATACCTTCTGAATCACTAGTTTCAGAATCATCTGATGCTAGAGATAATTCTGAACTTTCTTCTTCCAAATTAGTATACTTAGAAATTTCATTTTTATATCTTTCAAACATTTCATTTAAACTACTTGAATTATGTCCTAAATCTATAGAATCATCACTATCAGAATCAGTTTCTACAGGTTTTTGAGATTCTACAAGTTTCTGGGATTCCTTATCCTTACTAACTAAATTTGAGGTATCTTTAACTTCCCTTTTCTTATTTAATCCTATATTTATCAACCTATGAAATTCCGCTATACTTTGATCAATGTTAGAGTTAATTTGATTATCATCATTCCTACATTGTACATCATCTGAAACATGTGTCTTAGGATTTCTAAATTTTCTTGCATTATGGTTCATTTTACCAAAGTTTAATTTTTTCTTTCGCTGCATATTTGAATTATGAATATTAGATCTATTCCGTTTCCTATCATTTAACCTTGAATAAGATTCACAATTAGTAATTGGAAAACTACATTCATCCTTCAATATTTTATTCATATTATCACCTAAAGTAACTAAATTTTTATTTCCCAAAAAGTACCTTTTTAATCTATCAGAATGTACATTTAAAATTTTACTAGGATTATTGACATCTTAAATTCTAAAATTTACAGGAGAAAAATTGTCTAAAATTCTAAATGGACCTAAGGCTTTTCTTCCTAATTTCCCAACTCTTTTAATACTAGATTTATCATCTAACAATACCAAATCGCCTGGTACAAAAGATTTATACTTTCTAAAGCGATTTATATATTGTCTAGTTTTCTGAGCACTTAATTTACTTATTTCACCTATTAGTCTATGAGTAATGGAAAAATTATCTATTACTAATTCTAAATATTCATTTATATCACTGTATCCTGTATTTGGAATAACTGAAACAAGTTCATTAGGAAAAACTGGATCAAAACCATATAATGCAAAAGATGGTTTTTCCTTGATAGCAGAATGAAAAGCAGACCTACATGCAAATAATGTTTGAGAGATATGTGTATCCCAATCATTCATTTTGGTGTTTGCCAACTTTGAAAGTATTTGCTTTATGTTTCTATTTAGTCTTTCACACATACCATTACATTGCAGATGATAAGGTGTTGTAAAAATCTTCTTAACATTAAGCAATTTACATAACTGTAATAATAGTTCAGATGTGAAATTTGCTCCTTTATCTGAAAGTAAGGTCTGAGGAGTTCCATATCTACAAACTATCATATTTAAAATCTTTCTTGCAATAGTTTTTGCATATTGGTCTTTCATTGATACTGCTTCAGGAAATCTAGTTAGCATATCTATGATTACTAGAATATACCTATTTCCTTTTTTAGTAATTGGTAGAGGACCTACTACATCAATAGCAACAGCTTGAAATGGTCTAGTTGGAATTGGAAATGGTTGTAAAGGAGCTTTTCCTCTAAAAGGGGATCTTATTTGGCACTTATGGCATGATTTGATATACGTGAGTATATCACTCTTCATACCTTTCCAGATGTAACGATCCTTTATTCTTTCCAAAGTTCTAGAAAACCCTTGGTGTCCTGCTAAGTCAGAATCATGGAAAATATACATAATCCAAGGAATCATTTCAGTTGGTGCCAATATTTTCACCTTCAACTTTCCATCTTCCATTTGTCTAGATAAGAGTAACCCATCTTTATCTAAATACAAGTTTTCCAGATTCAAAAATGTATCTAGCTGAATTTCACCTTTCAATACTGCTTCATAAATAGTTTTTAGTATGGGATCATCCTTTTGAGCTTGGATAATCTTATCCTTTTCCCAAATTTGTAAACTAGGATCTTTATTCTTTAGAGTTTCAATATTAAATACTTGATCATTATCATTAGTATCTAGAAAAACTTCAGGAGACTGCTCTAATTTTCCACTGTCACCTGATTTCCTATCCAAATAGCATTCTATTCCACACAATGATATGTATTATCAACAAAATTACACACAAACCCATGACGTTTCAGAAAATCAATTCCAAATATTATTTGTACATTTGGATTTGAAGATTCTGGAAGAACAATTAATGGATGAGAAACTTTCAATGGAAAACAAGGAATTGAAATAAAGACATTGATTTGCTTATAAGCTGAAATTTCAGATTCAAATATTCCTTTTAATTTAATTGGATTGCTTAAAACTGAAATATCATTTGGAATTAGAGATTTAATTTTGTTAAATAAGCTATAAGAAACGAGTGAAATATGTGCACCTGTGTCAAGTAAGATTTCACAAGGTACATCTTCAATAAATCCTTGTAAAACTGTCAAAGGATTACTTTCATTAGCATAAGGAGCTAATGCTACATCAAACTTTCTTTTATGGTTAGAGCTGTCTTTGGCTTTACCCATATTTAGTGAATAGTTTGACATTTCTGTCCTTGCCAGTATGATATTGGAATAATAACTAATTCCAGATTTACTTTTATTCTCTGATTTCTTATTTTGAAAACAAGATCTATCTCTAACATAACAATCTTTAGCAAAATGACCCTGTTTATTGCATCTAAAACATTTTGGAATGTATCTTCTATGAGATGCTTTATTCCTGTTAATGCCATCAGATTTACAAGAAAAAGATTGATTATCTGTAAGATTTTTGGATATTGTTAAATCCAACATCATCTTAAACAGAAGTTCCTGTCCTTGTATTATGGGTCTCTGTTGTCTTTCTATCTCTTCACTCAGAAATGTTTTCAGTTCCTCATATTTTTCCAAATCATGTAATTTTACCCTGGAATCAGATTCTGGAATATCTTTAGTAAAATTCACAGAAGTTTCCTTAGACTTTTTCCTTTTATTTGCAGCTTTACCCTTTTGAAGCTTTTCTTCTCTCATTTTATCTGTACCCACAATGCTAGAAGAATGAGTTTGATTATGCTGAAAAGAATTTACTTGCTTATTGCTTGAGGAATGAAAAATATCTCTTAATCTTTCTTCCTTTTCTTTAACAAGCTCAAAACATTGTTCAAGATTTCTAACTTTTTTCTTATACTATGCTGTTTCTTTTAAATTATCCTTAAGGCCAAGCCTAAATTGATTAAAGAGCAACCATTCTAAAAAGGATTTCTCTTCAGATGAAATATTGAATCCATGAGCAATGGTCCACAATCTATGATAATATTCAGAAACAGATTCCTTATTACCTTGGATACACTGTTGAATCTTCCAAATGTTTGGCCCTAATTCTCTTACATTTCAAAATTCTGATATTAGCAAACTTTTAAAGGTTGCATAATTGTCAGTATCTCGTAGTAAAGGAGATGTATTCAAAAATGTTTTGGCTTTTCCCAACAATTTATTACGAAGTATAATTAACAAGTGAAAATCTGACCAATTCCCTAAATCTTTAATTTTTTCTGCATACCTAAAAAATGTTTCTATGCTCTCACTACTATCACCTGAAAAAGACGGTATTACTAAGGTTGGATTTATTAACCTAAAAAATTCTTCATCATTAACTGAAGGAACTTTACTACTAATATTACTATTTTCTGTAGCCATTTTTTTTTTTTTGAGTCAAGATTTGCCTTTTGGATTCTAAAATAGTTTTGTCATAACCAATCCTGTCGTCGACTGCGCCATATTTTTACAATGCTATTCACTTGGCCAACAAGGATTCAGTTTTTAAAATTAAACACTAAATTTGGATGCTATCACTAATACAGATGAAATGTAGAGGTATGTCAACTAAAATTCAATGCTTTCAAATTCCAAAGTTATTTCCAATTAAATACTGACCTCCAAAAACAATAACATTCTTAATTCATAACTAATAATTAATTTATGATATTTTTATGAATTCAAATATAACTAATTAATCCATTAGTAAATTAAAATTGCCCTTTCATAACTGTTTTTCTGAAACAATTACAGAAGAACAAATAACCAACTATCTGAAAACAGACTCTACAAACTCCAAGGCAAAAAAACTCTACCCCTTTGTTTCTGATACTCCTAGCATTCGTTTACAGACATAATAATCCACCTGCATACCATTCTCTGCAGCCTACATGAGACATGCAGAAAACATGCAGATCTCTATTCTTCTCTAATGCCTTATATGTGTAAACATTTTTGCACACATTTGACAGGTCCGAACTGAACGAACACAAAGTCCAACTCATTCTTCTTCTTTTGCATGTTTATCTTGCTTCCAATGCAGGGTCTGCATGTTACACTTGATGCAACTTTTTGTTAGTACAACCCCCCCCCCCCACAACCGGCCTGTCAATGAGCCTGCCGCTGGAGGGAGGATGCATTTTTGATTGTAACAGCATGTGTTCACGGGCCAGTTTGCCTGTTTTGAGGGATAAAAAACCAAAGTTTCCAAGAAAAAACCTTCTACCTATGTATAAGACTGGCTAACTCAACTTTAGTTGAAAGAGCCCAGATAAAGGTTCCTCACATCACTGACAGGAATTAAACCCAGATCTTTCTGACCAAATGGCTTTGTCTATACCAGCATTTCTCAACCTTTCTTCTAAGCCCAAGGACCAGTAAAATGCCTAAAACAATTCTACAGACCACTAAGTTACAGGGGAGCGATCCGCCCCAGGCTGCACTTTTTTGACGTTTAAGAAATCTTGCCATACTGTCTATAAAACAGCAACTGAGTGATGAAATAAACTTCGACAATGTCATTGACAATTCTGCGAACAGAAAAGCAAGGAAAATAACATTTTAGAATGCTGGAATTAAAGTTTTACTTCAATTTTAAATTTATTTCCCTATACATGGGTTTTGACTTTTTGTAATTTTTTTAAAAACCTAATTAGGAATTACCAACATTTCGGAAAAACTGTGCCATTTATAATATAATAAATCTAAAAGCATGTTTTGAATACATATGGAAACATAATTAAATTGGAAGTAAACAATTAATAAATAATATGATATAATATTATGTTACTACTTACTTTTAATGAGATGGTTGAACTTCTCAGCCATTGAAGAGTTGCTGGATATCTGGCTCAATATTGGTCAACTTCAGTAGAAGATCAACATAGACACTAAGACGATTTCTGTATTTTGTTTTTATTTGAAGGAGAGATGAAAATCCTTTCTCACAAAGATAGGTAGTAGAAAATTGCATAACGATTTTCAATGCTTCTTCAGATAATTTGGGAAATTCACTTCTCACTGAAGGCGAGATCCAAAATCAAGCCAAACCAAGATCATGGGATTGCATTTTAAGTCCACTGTCACTTGAAAGCTCAATTAACTGTTATTTTTTCGATAACGAAAGGACGTTCTCGTGACTGCAAGCCACAAAAATTTCTCATAAAAGTTATTCAGAAAATATGTTTCAAAATTCCATTTCAGATTTTTGAGATAGTCACAAACTTTTTCCAGAAACTCAGAATTAACAAAAATGTATTTCCACAATGTTGGAAAAGGTGCAAAACTGTCTTTTACATCATTAATCCATAAATCGGTTTTTTCTCAAATGCCTTTATTTTGTCATAGGCATCAAGAACAGTTAAAGAATTTCCCTGAAGGAAAAGATTTAGTTCATTTAATTTCGAAAAAATATCTGAAAGATAGGATAGTGTTGATAACAATGCTTCGTCAACAAGGAATGATACAAAATCAGAATTACGTTCATTTGCAAATAATAAAACTTTGTGCCTTAACTGAAATAACTTTGTTAGTACTTTACCCTTGGAAAGCCAGTGAATTTCAGAATGAAGCAAAAATTGTATATATTCACTGCCCATTTCATCGCAGAGTACTGAAAATGACCTGTTATTTAACGGTCGAGCTTTAATAACATTAACTAGCTTTACAGTTGTATAGCACAGTTTTAGATTGTGATGGCATTCCTCTGGAGGCTAACGCTTCCCTATGTATGAAACAATGTACCTAATTCATATCCGAAGCTACTTACTTGACCACAGAAACAACCACACTATGCCTGCCTGTAAGATCGCGAGCTCCATCCGAACAGAAGCCTATACATTTTTTCCTACTGGATCCCTTGGTGCATTATGTAATTATTGAAAGTGTGAAATATTTCTTTTAAAGTTGTTCGGGATGGCAAAGTTCTACAAAACAGAATATCATGAATGTTGTTATCATGTGCATATCTTACGCAGCATATTAACTGCGCATTATTTGTAACATCGGTAGTCTTGTCTATTTGTAACGCATAATAAGAGCTCTTCTTAACTCTTTCGATTAACTGAGATTCTACGTCACCTGCCATATCATTAATTCTGCGACCGAGTGTCATTTGAAAGAGGAATCGGATCAACATCTTTTAGTAACTTGTTGCCAAACATAGTTTTTACCACATCTTTTATAGCTGGAAGTAGCAAATCTTCCCCAATAGAATGAAGTTTCCTTGTTTTTGCTATGGACAAAAATTAAGAGATAGGATGCGTCCAGTACTTTGCTATTAATGGAACCCATAGCCCAAACTATATCTTTCCCATGATTTAATGTCCCCAAGCATCGCTGAAAAAATTCAATTGGCTTATTTTTCACGCTGAAAAAATTCAATTGGCTTATTTTTCACATCACAATGTTTATTTTCTAAATATCGGAGTTTTGCAGGTTTCATGCACTCGTTCGACAACACCTCATAACACAAAACATACTGAGGTTTCTGTTCACTTTCATGATGAAAGTTTCATCTCCACACCAAGTAAACCCGAATGACAAATATGAACTGCTATATTTCCTACTGTACTTTTTCTTTGAACTGCTTGTTTCTTCTACTTGAATAGTATCAGATTTACTCACTGTTACAACACGTGCATCACAATTAGGGTTAGCATCACCTGTTCATTTGCTCTTCTTTTCAGAGTCCTAGTTCTAAGCCACTTTTCCATTATTAAAACACATTTCCGAAAAATATATAAATACTGGGGTTAACTCACAACACACTTTGTCCAAGTATCACTTAGCACTTCTGAAGATATACTAAGCTGGTTGAAGGAGGGAAAACCTTCAATAATAAAAATTAATAAACAACAAGCAATTGGTTGAAATGTGGATAACATATGTTCACTTCAAATCTGACAAAACAGCGAGGAAGGCAGGAGTAATAAAAACATTGTTGTTCAATTCATCCCTGTTTTATTATTCGTCATTCAGTGGCAAAATGACGAATAATAAAAGAGGGATGAAGTGAACAACAGTATAGTTTTATTGCTTCTGCCTTTGAACATTCTGACGCTATTTGTTGGGTTTTTTTTGTTTTTGTCTCCATTTGATTTCAATAATTTTTACTTACTTATTCAATTTTAATTTGTTTTGTTTGGATAATTTAATTAATTTAAGTCTCCCTGCGGACCACCTGTCTCATTGTCATGGACCACAGATTGAGAAACACTGGTCTATACAGAGGCTCAAAGTCAAAATCATTCTCTCCTTATAATCATTTCCATGATAATGCCCATTCTCGTCATTAGCACAATTATGTAACATTGTCACTCTTACACGCATATTCTCACCATTCCTCCCATTAAAATTCAGTTTCCCTGACCATCTGTGTTAGGTCTCATTCCAGTTATTAGTTTTTCATGATACTAAATGCATTTAGGTGTATGCCGTCCCTCTTATACAAATCCAGTCTTTCCTCAAAGTCATTCCACACACACACATCTAAGAGCTCTCATCCATTCCTTCTACACAGCCTATGTATCAAATCATTTGCCATCATAGTGCTTCTTCTTAATTTATTTTTATCATTTCAAAGTAATATACTTACTATTTTCACTTTCTCACTCTTGCCTCTTCCAACAATCATTTCATGCTCTCTTTCATACCGAACTTATCACAAGTTAAGTTGTAAGTTAATATACAGAAAAAACAAAATGACTGACACAAAAGACACAAAGTGCACTTTTGTTTGGAATGTGATATTAGTTTCTTTTAATTAACAGAGCATGCCTACAACATCAAACAGATAGGGGGTGCAAAAAACATTGCTTTCATCTTGCATTGGGAGTAAACCAACCAAAATGTGCACTATGAAATTTCAATTTTTCTCCATAATGCATAATTGGTAGTAATCATCGTTGGCAACTCCCTGTATATGTACATCTTAATTCATTTTTGCAAACTTAATACAATTCATAAAAGAAGAAGAAATATATTTCTTAACCAGTTTACTTAAAACTGGAGTTCCAATTGCAGAAATAAACATTGAAATAATTGAATGAGTTATGTCATTTTCACAAAAACTGAGTGGCAAAAATACCATATATTTTGCCAAGCCATATTTACACTAATACCAAATAAAAAGCAATAAAAATTGATTATCATCTTTATTACCAGACTAGTCAACATGAAGGTCATTGCTGACCTGGTTGACCAAATGAATAGCAAACTTGCTCCCCAACCAACAGAGTGTTGGTTCAAATCCTGCCATGGGTATGGATATTTGTGATGGTCTTTAAATGGGAGATGAATTTCATTGCCCAGTGAGACCACTGTCCTGCTTTCTGTAGGCCTGAAGCAACATGAAAAATTTCCTTCTCTAGAAGATTTTCTTTTTTAAACAGTTTCCCAACTGTTTAAAAAAGTATATTAAAAAAATTTTTTTTTTTTTTAAAAATACATACATATATATAATACATAGGGAAAAAAACCTACACATGTGTAGATCAGTAGAAGTGGTGTGTGTGCCATCCATAGAGCCAGCTCTTCAGAAGGAAGGGTATTGAAAGTTCTATTCTAGCCACCAACGACAGGAACGTTTACTAAGCCTTTTTTACTGAGATAAGGAGTAATGAGAGCTTGGTCCACCTTTGCTCGGAGTTGCACCACCTTACCTCAGTCCTGAAAATATTTTCAGGCGCGAACTTTGTTTGCTTACACTTGGATAAAGGATTAAACTAAATTTATTATAGTCTAACCAAGTGCAAAATAAACTTCCAAAATGTGCTATAGGTTTGAAAGTAACTTTCTATAAGTGGAGCAACATAAAAAAAAAAAAAAAACATTATAAAGAAAAAATCCTCACTTACCAGGAAAAGATATGGACCAAACATTTGGGAAAACATTTTTTTTTTTTTTTTTCACTTTTTTGTTGGTACTTGCAAATATGGCTCTGAAGAGATGTACAGTACTGTCACTAATCAGTTTTTGTAAAATTGACAGTGAATCATCACCGTATCCATTTCTCCAATCAGAACTGATTCCATTTTTTTAGTACAAACTGCCACTATCTTGCTTGGTTATGAAATATATATATATATATATATATATATATATATATAAAATGTCAACAACAAAAATTAAATTGCATTTATTTTTGTGAAAGTAAATTAAGCTGCATGAATATGGTAAGTGGCCAACAATAACTGTTATTTGTGCACAATGGGGGAAAAACTTCCAATTTCACATTCGAACTTGTATATGACATTCCTTTGACGTGAGCACTAAGATTTCACATTCCAAACAAAGTACACTTCAAGCAAAATTCTTTTAATTTCTTTTTTTCGTAAGCCATTTCGTTTCTTGTATACACAAAAAAAATTATTTTTTTGAAATAAAATTTGTGATGCTACCAAGAGCACGAGTATTGCCATAATGAAATCTCATATCCAACACACAATGGCACCACTTTAGCATATGCTCTGACATAGCAGGAAAGCTTCATTGCAGGTGAAAAAATCCACTATTGATCAATTTTCAGCTATCCACTTGCTACTACAAAAATAAATTAAAATTCGGCTTGACTCATAAACAGCAGTTGTCCTCCAATATGCATGAAGGATTTCATTTTACAGGATTGTTCTACATATTCAAAGATCTCTAATATTAAATTAATATCAATCATATTAAATGCATATTTAAAGTGACTATTACAATTACCTATTAAAATCAAATGTTTTGCCAGTTTTATCCTCTTGACTTTTATCAGTTTTATCATTTTGTTTTTGTAATATGTTCTTTAATTGCTGTACATGTGCCTCTAGTTGATTAATTCTAGCTATAAGTTCCTGGAAAAAAAATAATAATAAATCCAAATAAAAGAGTAAAAACCTAATTATCTGGCTTCTGTAATTTAGCAAACAATCTACTAAACAGTATTTCCTTTTTCTTCTCAAGTATTTCAAATAAAAATTATAAACTGAGGCATCATGTGAAGCATCAACCGTATGTTACAAATCACTTCCAATGAAGAGTGCACTTTTGTGAGATTGGAGGGGGAGGGGGATACTCAACACAACTAGTTTAAAGTTAATTTAATATCACTTCAATGATTTGCCAAACTCACTCTATCCAATTCACAGGATGATGACTATGTATAAACAGCACAAAGACAGATTGAAAGAAAAAGTAGACAGTTCATACATGTGTAAAGAAATTAGATGACCATATTACAGTAAAACAGATGAGTAAATGGAGAAATGATTCACACATTATTATTATTGGCAACTCCAAGGAGTCTTTAGACTCATCAAGGGAGGCTCTAAACATCATGTCAAGAACTATTCAGCATTTGCACAGTATCAATCATATTTTGCTTTGAACTCATTCACAGTCATGACACCCGCAACAGACTCTGTCAGCTCATTCCACTCATTCACCACTCTCCAAGTAAAAATCCTAGTTCTAACACCCTTGCTAACTACACTCTTGCTCAGCTTCCATGGATGGCCTATAGTTCTCCCACCACCAGACCTTTTCTAAAAAATTTCCTCTGAATTAATCTTGTAAAAATCTTGTAGTTCCACATATAACCCTTCTTGACAGAATATTCTTATTTCTTTTACAATCTCACAAGTCAAGACTGCATAGTCACTTTCAATCAGATCCAATGTGGCCACCTTGGTTATGGACGACTCTCCTAGTCCCATCCATCACATGCTGCTTCAAGAAATTATCTCTCACCAGATGTATAAATTCCATTTCATTCCTGCCATCTGATCTTTCTTCCTTAAAGTATATATTTCCATAATTATTATTATTCAGGCCTCCATAGAGTCAAAAGACTCATCGTGGGAGGTCCTTCCTAAGAAACACAAACTATCATACCACTCCTTAACCGTTCTCACTCACCACTCCATCAGGCAATGCAATCCATGGTTCAACCACCCTCCATTCAAAGAAACCTTCTCCTCACCCTCTTGCTCAGTTTCCTTTCGTAACCTCCAGGGATGGCCTCTTTTCATCACATCTTCCTGCTGTTCAACCAAGCGAAAGAACTCCCCAGTGTCAACCCTGTAACCACCTCTCAACAGTTCAAAAGTCTCAATCATATCACCTCTACTTCTATCCACCAAACTCTGCAGTCCACAATCTCTCAGCCAATCCCCATAACTCCAGTTGACCAATCTGACATACAGACCCATGTGCTGCAACTTAAATATCAGTTTATCATGTGGCACCCTGTCAAATGCCTTTGCTAAGTCTAGCAGTATATGCCTTTCCCTCATCTAATGCTCTTATAACTTTATCATAAAAGGCTAGCATATTGATAAAACAAGGGCACCCCTTCACAAATCCACCTTGACTCTCACAGATAACATTACCCTCATCTGCCCAATGCTGTATTCGGTCCCTCACTACTTTCTCCAAGATCTTACTAACTACTGATGACACACAAACTGGCCTATAATTAAACACTTCCAGTGTACTACAACCTTTATGCAATGGCACTATCTTACCTTCCTTCCATTCCATGGGCACCTTTTCCACAGCCAGACCTTCATTGAAAAGCCAGGTCAAAGTCACTGTCAGTTCCCTGGCACATTCTCTCAAAACTCGTGGTGAAATACCATCCAGTCCCACAGCTTTACTGACATCCAGAGTACTCAGTATTTGAAACACACTCTCCTCCTGTACCTCTAAACCTCGAACCTGCCCAATCCCTCTAGCATTAAAACTGACTCCTCCAGGATGAAATACTCCAATAAAGTGTTCATTGAACAATTCCACTATGTCCTCTGCATCAGTCACTCTATATCATTCTTCCACAGTCATTTCTCCTCCTACTGGCTACATATCTAAAAAATTCCCTAGGATTTTCTTTGGATCTTAGAGCAAAACTCCTCTCATATTCCAGTTTCATCTTTCTTACCATCCAATCACTCTTCTGGCATGTGTCTTCTACTATTCATGCATCTTCTCTTCACCTATCTACTTGTATCTCTTCCATAACCTCTTTTTCACATGCAATATCTGTTAAATATTGTTTGTCATCCACTTTACTCCAAATAGTGTCCTCTTGTTCACTCATTGTATACAACTTACCATTGCTGCTAACAAATATTCTTTCATAATTTCCCATGCACTAATGATATCCCGGCCTTCCAATTCCTCCCTCCATGAAAGTTCCCCAAGTTGACATCTAAGACTATTATAATCACCTGCATTATAATTCCACATAAGTTCCCATCGCTTTGATACTCCAGCATGTCTATTCATTTTCTAAGTCAAAACCACATGGTCGCTCTCTCTCCAACTGGTGGGAGAGATGTCATCTCAGTTATTATAAACTCTTCTTTGAACCTCTTATTCCCTCTATTACATGTTGCCTAAGACATTTGTCCCTCAAGAATTCTAGAAATTCCATTCCCTTATTGCTACATGCATCTTCCTCTCCCCAATTTATACTACTGTAGTTAAAATCTCCCATAACAATCATTCTTCTTGCACTTGCCAAACTCAACTGTCTAAACATTACCTGGTCCCCACCCATGCTCCTGGGTCTGTAGCAATACCCCACTAAATATCCTGTCTTGCCCACCTCTACCTCACACCATATGCTTTCAAAATCCTTAGTGCCATTGCCTTCCAAAGTCTCCACTCTAAGACGACATAGGTCGTCACTTATCATAAACAGTACTCCACTACCACGCTTTGCTGAAAAATGCTGTACCCAGCGACTTTTATTCCTGTTATTTTATTCTCTTCTGTCAACCACGTCTCAGTGATCCCAATAATTTTTGGCCAAGCTGATGCTATCTGCGCCACCAATTCTTCTCCCTTATCCGGATACTCCTGGCATTAGTATAAAGCATACAAATGCATTGTTTCTATACCCAGCATTATCCCCTCTAGACTCCACTGGGCTCAGTGTTAGCTGATGATGTCCCCCTTCTCCCAAGTACCCATTCCCACAAGATTCCACCCCTGCTACCATCCTCCCTGGAACACAGTGACTTGTTCAGAACAGCTATCTCTCCAGATGCCTACATCCTTCCTCATTCAAATGTAAGTGGTCTCTTGCATACAATTCCTCTCTGTCCTCAAATGCACTCCAAGCATCCGCATATTCCAGTCCTCTCTTGTCACACATTCTAGCTATTATGTCATTCAATATTACTGATCTTCTGCTCAGCTCGTCATTATCATACCTAGGCAACACACACACACAATCTTTCCTCTCTGTGTCTTCTTTCATACCACCTCAAGCAAGAATCTCATATCTCACGCCACCCTATTTACATCACCACTCAAGTCATTTGTTCCCACCATCACAATCATCTCATCCACCCTTTCACCTCTCTTAACTGCCAAAGCCACACTTTCAATCGTTCCTTAGCAGCCAATTCTGTGTCTTCTAGATCATCTGTGGAACAACCTAGCCTATTGCAACAATCATCTGTATATTTTGTCTTACTGGCCTTAATCTTACAGCAGATTGCTTCAAATGAATAGCCACCCTCCCACCGATCTCCTATTCATTTTGGCTGCCATTGATCTGGTATCATCACAAGTACCCCCCCCGCCCCCTGCTATGCTATCTACTCTATCTGCCCTGTAAAGACTAAATGTTTCACATTCTATTTCTGTAACTACGTCATCTGCTGCAAATCAAGTCTCACTAATCCCTATAACTTTTGGCAAGGTTGCACAACCAATGCCAGAAACTCCTGTCTCGTGTTTCTGATACTTCTCGCATTAGTATATAGAAACTGCAGAATTGCTTTAGGTGCCATCCACCTTTACTTCTGAGTTGACTACCATATTCAATATTTCAGTGTGAGAGACCAGATTTCACAATTAGTCATTCTCACAATCAGTCACCTCATCTTCACACAAACACCCGATGCAACCTGAGTAACTTAAGTTTTCCTGAATTTGAGCTTCAGCATGCTCGGCATATAAAGCTCTCTCTAGACACCTCACACAAAAACCATTTAGATGCAGTCCATCAACATTATACATATCCAGCTATCAAAAAAAACAGACCACAGATTCACAAATCAGGATAGATAAGTATGAGTAGAGGAACAATTGTGACGAGCTGGGTGCAATTTCCTAGGTTTCCAAACTAAATGGGCAAGTAATGATATTATTTAAGGGTAACTTTGGGAATTCTGAAATGAATGCCTGCAGTATCAGAAACAAAGGAGAATTTTTTGGGTATTGGTCAGCTCAATGTTATCCAAAAAGTAATTACATCAGCAAGATCTGGTTGTCAGAGAATGATGTAGTTACAGGGATAAAATGTAATGGATACTGAAATTTTGGAGACAATAGAAAAAATATTGCAATAGGATGAGGAGAAGGAATATTGTTAATGATAGATGAAAAACTTTAACCAACAAAAATAAAAGTTAAGGAAAATTATAGATCTGATGGAAATGGTTCATTTGAGGCTGTCAGGTATGAGATAGAGACCAACAGGACAAAATACATTGTTGATTGCTGCTGTAGACCTAGTGGACCAGAAGAAGTGGATGACACGCATTAGCAAATTAGCACAATGAGTGAAAGCCAAGCAATTATCATTGCAGACGTCCAACCATGGTGATATAAATCGTAAGGAGGAAAAACAGAAATTCATGCAAAATGGAAATTGAATTTATACAGTTATTAAGGGATAATTACCTGAAACAGCATGTGATGTAAGGGACCAGGGATTTGAGAGTGTTGGATCTGGTAATAGCATCAGAAGATTATTTATAAAGGCAACTCTACCTTCAACAAGAGAACGTGACCATGCAGTCTTGTCCTGGAAGGTTGCTCAACACGTGAAAATTCAGTCAAGAAAGGGGTTATATGGAACTACAAAGTTGGTGATTATGACAAATTTAGGCGGCAACTTGGAGCAGTGCAATGGTCTAAAAACTATATGGAATGAATGTCATTAGTGCAAAGGAAGCAGTCAGGGAATGTTTCAGCGAGGCAGTATCAGAGTTCATACCTAGGGTCAGGAGGATAAACTGAGTAGAGATTAATTAGATGACTAGCAATATAAAGCACAAGCTGCAAAAAAAAAAAAAAAAAAAGAAAGAAAGCATTGTGGAAGGAATACAGCATGCCCATGAGAAACATAAAGCACAAGCAAGAAGGAGTAAATCAGATTGTGACAGAAAATTGGCTAAGTATACCAAAGTGAATCCAAAACAATGTTTTTGCTATGTAGCAAGAAAGAATGATTATGGAAGGATAATTTTACTCACTGCCAATGGTAGAAAAGTGGCAGAATATAATAAATACTTGAATTACTGAGTCATCACTTTGCACAGATACATCATCCAGGGAGATTTTGGAGATACTGATGTGAAAATTGAGGTTGACAAACCAGAGGCACTCAAGATACTGAAAAATATCAATTTGAATCCTCAGTGGGACTAAAGGGTATGTTGGCTCATGTACTACAAGAACATACACGAGAACTGGCAGTGGCTCTGAAAAAGTTGTTTAATCTAACTCTCAGCTCTGGAAAGGTTCCAAGTGAGTGAAAAGAGGGTAAGATGGTTCCATTACATAAAAGTGGCTTCAGAACAAAAGCAGCAAATTAGGGACCATTTGGTGTCTCCAGAATGGTGGTTATGTATTGGAAAAGTTGGTTAAAAGTAAAATTCAGGAATGGGTAGATAGGAATATGACACTCTATAGCAGGCCTGCACAACTTGATTGTCTTTGAGGGCCAAACCCAACTTGGACCACCTGACCAAGGGCCAGATCACTTCGGACCTTGAATCTTAGACTAGTCCACTGCAGCTAAACCTAAGTAAATTTGTAATTTGTTAGTAGGTCTATAGTAAATACTAATTAATATGCATATTTAAATTTTTTAGAGAGTTACAATTAAAATTATAATCAAAATTATTTACAAACAAATATAGCTGCAAAATTTCTCAATAAAAACCACTCAAACATAAACACAAAGTTTACTAATAATTTCACTGAGAATATCACTTATTCTCAGTGAAATATCAGTGACTGAATGTCACATTGTGACACATTGCATTCCTCTGTTGCCACTATTTTATCAAAGTTTGGTGTCATGTTTGAAGTGGCCGTTCTTAATATGGCCTCTAAACTGATATTACTTAAAGATGAATGCCATTTGGTTTTGTTCAAGTTCATGATCAAAAATGTTTGTTCACATGTATATGTGCTCCAAATCATACAAAATACTTGGTAGGCAGTATCAAACAAACTTGTAAATTTATCCTGATCCAGAATAGAATAAAACTCTTGTAAAGTACTTTCCCTATGCTTGACCCAATAGTTTTCAGAACACTGGAGATCAATAACTTCCATCTGGAGTTCAACAGGTAGATTTCCTGCTTCGACAGGAAATGGATCCTCAATCACTTTTATGCGGACTTCGTCTTCATTATTCAATGGCATTCTTTTCTGAAACTCCTCACTTAGAAGTGATACGTGCTTCTTATATTTTCCATCCACCACTGAATGATATTCTGATGGAATATTCTGTCCACAAGTTAGGAAATGTCATATATCCCCCTTAGCAAGATGATTTTCAAACAAACTTAATTTCATTTTGAATGCTTTTATAAGAGATATTAACTAAAAAACAAACAAACTTATTTTTTCTTTCAAGCTGTAAGTTCAGGTCATTCGATTGATCCAAAATGTCACAGAAGAAAAATAAATCTTGATTCCATTCTTCATCCATTATTTCTGGGAATTTTTCCATATCTTCTTGAGATTCCAAAAATTCGACTAGTTCATTTTTTTAGAGTGACAAAGCATGACTAAACTTTACCGCGGCTCAATCAACATACATCAGTGTGGTATGGTAGATCCCCGTACTCAGCATCATTTTCTTCTAGAAATGCCTGAAACATTCTGTGTTTCAAACCCAGAGCTCGAATATAGTTGACCAGAGCAAATACTACTTTAATCACATGATCAAACTGCAAAACTTTTCACTGCCTAATTCAACCTGCTGATGAATTAGGCAGTGAAATTTTGTCAATGGTTTACCTGCACACTGTTCAATAAATCTTACAGCACCAACATTTTTTCTGCACATAGATAGGGCACCATCAGTTCAAATTGCTACTAAATGCTTGAAATTTAAGGATAGTTTTTCGGTTACATACATCTTTACATTTTCTGCAATCTCCATTCCTGTTGTTCTTCCTTTCATTGAACACAAACCAGCAAGCTCCTCTGTCACCTCAAAATTCTTATCAACACCTCTTACATATATTAAAAGCTGTGCAGTATCTTTCACGTCAGTACTTTCATCCATAGCAGGCGAATAATAGACAAATTCACTAGCCGATTTTTGCAGATTATCTTTAAGATACTCGGCAATATCAGCCACCTGGCGCTGAACAGTCATACGGGACAAACTGATATATTCAAAATTATTTTTCTTATCAGGACAAAATTTGGAAACGGCAATCACACTTTTTTTTTTTTTTTTTTTTTATCAACTCTCCCTCAGTAAATGATTTGCCAGCATGAACTATTTCTTGTGATATTTTTAAGCTTACCTTTGTGGCAACTTGATTTGCAGATGTCACTTTTTAAAAGGCTTATTGCTCAGCGTTAAGGACTTTCAATAACTTTGCTGCTTTTATTTTGATGATGAAACCAGTTGCCCGGTGTTGTACCTCCTTACCCCAGTCTTGGAGATATCAGGTGCAAACTTTGTTTGCTCACAATTGGATAAAGGATAAACTAAATTTATTATAGCTGCTTTTATTCGCTTTTCACTTGCATCCAACTTACCAAGGTTAGGATGTTTCGATTCAAAATGATGTCTCAGACTGCACTCTTTCGGCACAGTGATAGATTCACAGCAAACAACGCACACTATTTTGTCCTTAAACAACGTAAAAAAATATTTGTTTGTCCACTCGGGGTTAAATGCTCGATGTTCCGAATCTATTTTACACTTTTTACTTAAGCTCATTGTGTTGAGATTGACAATATTAATTACAAAAAACTAATGATGAAAAACTCATAATAATGCAGGTTATGATAACAGTTATGTAATGTATTGCTCCAGCTACAACCAACCACACTACACTGCCAAAGCCAGTCAAGGCATGGCCAACTTTGTGCAATATGATTCGTTCTCGTTCGTAGACAAGTCGTTATCACAGAGATGTAACTTTGAATTTCCCTGCAGCAACGCTAACGCTAACAAAACCTCAAAGCGATTGTAATGATTTGTTATTAAATACAACAGTGGGAATAACTCCAAATGAAATTTATTGTCGAGTTGAAAGAAACATGACTGACATTAATCACATGAACGTAAACATGCAGTCTTGGTAAAAATTTAATTCAACGCTAGGAAAAAAATCATCTAATTTCATATCCTCCCCCCCCACATATGATTAAATAATTTCAATCAGGCAGAGACTAGAGACCACAAATATGAGGATTCTTAGAAAAATTAGGAGTGAACAGATGGCATCAATCGCAAAATCATATCAAAAATGAGATATTAGAAAGGAACCTGGCATTGTTAGCATTCAAGATTGTGTCAGCAGAGCTAATCTAAGGTGGTATATGGTCACTTAACCTGGCGTTAGTAAGGTAGGGTGTCAAAGACCCCCAAAGATTTTAAATTGTTACATTTTCCCACCTCACCAGCACCAGGTTAAATAGAATGGGTGAAAAAGATTAGCAAAACAGGTGTTTGATGCTAATATGGCAGGAAAGAGACCCAGAGGAATACCAAGCTCTAGATGGACTGATTTGGTCAGTAGTGACATATCTAACATTTTGTGCTTTAGAAGCACAAAATGTTAGATATGACAATATTGGAGTGTTCACAAGTAATAGACTGATTAATAATTATGTAAACTTAATCATATAGTGCTGTCATAGTTAATCTGAACACTCCTTAGAGGTACATATCAGGAAATTGATGCTCAGATACAATCAATTATCAAGTGTCTCCACAGCACAGTTAAGACATATGCTCTTTGGTTATAAGAGATGCACATCCATTTCTAATCTAATGCAAATTATCTGTTTTCTTTTCTTTTTAATCGACTAACATCTTTTCAAAAATTAAGATGATTTCAACATGTCCTGAGAATACTGAACATAACCTCTAAATGGAATTATTGGCAGAAGACAATCAAGATACAGACCAAAAAGAACTTGGTTGCAGTCTTTGAAAGAAAGATCAGAATTACTGCACTTCAGAGAGTAAACAGAAATGGCCAGAGATAGAGCCAGATGGCAAAGATTTTCTCATAGAGGACTTGTCATCTGATAGATGAGAAAGAAGAAAACCTTTTATTCCCTAGATTGGATAGGTGAGGTCATTTTATCCTTATTTAACTTTTAAAGGCAGTTCAAATATCCACTGGTAGCCAGAGATAGCTGGTCCAAGACCATCACTAATTATAAACAGTATCTGATGAACAGTGGTGAGAAGACAAATGCTTCAATCTCATGGTCCCAGTATATTATCTGTATGAAACAGTAAAGGTTCTACAGTCAATTTTCTTGATTTTATGAATTGAAAAACCTGAGTTTCCAGGAGCAGAAAACAAATTGCTCATGCCTGAGATCAACTAACTCATCAGATCCTTTTTATGAGAAAGAAAACAAGACTACATTCTGGTTGCAATGAACGTGACCAGGTTAACCTTATCCCAAATAATGGTCTGGATATCAGCACTTAAGGCAGTGGGCTGTAGATCAGGATGCCTGGAATGTTTAGTCATTGCAGAGTTTGTCAAGTAAGTAGGATAAATGGAGTGTACTACTATCAACAAAAATATGGATAATATCAGGAAGAAAAGGTTCAGTGATGTATGGAAAAAAGAGGGTAGATAAAACAATCCTCGTGCATTCTGTATAGAGTGTGAAGTCTGAAAAAGGGAAACCATCCACTATGATATGCAGTGAGCAACCAAGAAAAGGGTGGCTATTCAAATACAGAGAGTGAAAGGTGGACCAAAGAATGGCAATTCTGTAGACTTTGACACCAAACCCAATCATGCTTTGGAAATGCCAAGAGCAATAGGTTTCTCCAAACCTTTATAAGCTATATCAAGAGATGTATGCCAAGGTACAGCTGTGATACAGCAGAGTGGAAGAATTTATACTTATGGTCTCACAGGAAGTGAAGAAGTTGACTGCTAGTGTGGTAAATCAGAACCGGTACCCCTACTACTACTATTTAATACCAATAAAAAAAAGAAAAGTTACTTTATGACTCCAATTAGTGCTCATTAGGACATGGCAACTGGGGAGGAACACTTCCACCCAATTCTACAGCACCTGGAACAAGGGCACTGCTCACCCAACCGATGCTATGGCACTGTTTCCATTATTTGAAAGACAGGTGGGAGCAATAGGTTAAGAGTTTCAAGGGAAACTTTAATCGAAATGGACTGAATATCGTTTCTTTCATAATAATACTTGAAAAAAAAAAAAATAGCTTAACACATTAAGGGAAATTCCTATCCTAATTTACACTCATGCCTACACATTTTACCGTGTAGGTATTCGGAACCGAAATCCTACGGAATAGGTTGTTTACTCCTTATTCCTGAAGGTATCCTGTGTCTGTAGAAGCATATATTCATAGGGCTGGTTTGCCTGTTCTAAGGGACAAAAAACCCAAGTTTTCAGGTGAAAATAACCCCTACCTTCATATGAGACCGACTAACTCACCTTGAGTCGAAAGAGACCAGGTTCCTCATGTCACTAATGGGAATCGAACCAAGGGCTTTGTCTATACTGACTGAGCTACAGAGGCTCGAGAGAAGGGGGGGGGGGATTAGACTTTCTTAACTCCAACATACTTCACTCACTATAACATGAGTCAAACAACATGAGTACATTTCAGCTGCTGCTATGGTAGCACAGAGTAGTAGCAGTATAGAATGTGTCCTAGAGATGAGTCATTTATTTTAGTGAATGCTAGTAATTTTAAAAAATATTTTTGGTTATATCTTATTTTCTTTTACTGATAAAGTTGAACATGTGTGTTCGTTTCAGAAATTTAATACAGAATATCATTTAGAATGTTTTTTTTTTGTTTGTTTTTTTAAATCACACCAATGCACACAAGGAAATTGGCAGCCAAGTCCTTCACAAGTCCTTAGCATGAGGGATTTTGAATGATGCAGTGCACTTTCTATGTATTCAATGCTAAGAGCAAACGGGTTGTGGTACAAAAGCAACAGTGGAGAGAGAGAGTGTCAAATGCTTCATGTGCAATTGCAAGACACATGAGTCATGAAAATTGGGAAAATAAAGTGACAAATATTAATGTTACAACGAAAGACAGTGAAAGTGTTCTGGAGAATGAGAAAGTAGTGAATACTAACTGGGCAAATTATGACAGCATGAAAGGGGTAGAAAGTAACGTGGATGAGGTCACAGTAAGCGGTTAAACGGTGTGTCTGTTGGAGGGCTAACGGAATATTTACAGCACTAGGAAAGGATTGAAACTAATTTTAATGCTTCCAATATTTCTTCTCATCACTGAGATATCTTCAGGGATTACAAATAACTCTTGTAACACACACTCAAATACAACACAATACTAACTGAAACAGTTCAGTAACTCTAAAGTCACTATCTAGGTGGTGCGCTCTCTATGGGCGTTCGTAGGTGGCTTAGGATGTAAAGTTGGATCTCTGATAATGTTTCCCAAATTTTTTGAAGTTTTATGCAACCATATTTATTTAAATTCAGTTGATTTCTGAGTGCTGCTGGAGATGCTAAAACCAGTTTCTTGAATTTACTATGGTTGAGCATGGTGGTTTTTTCTCCAGGAGAGCCTGTAGATCATATCCAAAACATATGATCTACAGGCTCTCCTGGAGAAAAAACCAGATTGAAAAAACCTAAGGCCAGATTGACACAGCCATGATAGCAGATGTATGATTTGTGTTCTTCTAAATGGATGGTTGCTGATACCCAAAGTAAATCAGCTTGCAGGAACAGGGTACTGAGAGTGGAGGAAGCTGATCTCTAGTAGAATGGATAAGGGTAGCAAGTTTACAGTGAGACATAAAATGCTTTATAGCTTATTTTTCAACATTCTCCATGTAATAGCCATAGACTCAGCCCCTCTCAAACCTTCTTCCTGGCTAAGATATGTATGTAGATGATATGTTATTTATTTGGCCTCATGGCCCAGACACATTAGATTCCTTCCTCAGCCTCAATACCCTACATCCAAGAATCCAGTTTACGATGGAAAAGAAAAATAACAATAATTTACCTTTCCTAGACACCTTAGTAACACGGCTTCCTAATGGTAACCTTTCCTTCTCTGTATATAGAAAATCTACTCACACAGGCAGATACATTCACAAACTCTCCCACCACCACCATCCCTCTCAACAATATGGCATTATTAAAACTCTAACCAACAGCGCCCACAATCTTTGTTCCAGTGAAACCACCCTTTCAATCTAACTCAACCACATAAAAAAACACCTTCCTTCAAATGGCTACAACGATTACAGAATTAAAAAATAATTCTTTTTTTGAATGAAAAAAACTGGATTTGAATGGTTACGGTGTAAGAAGACTTGACAAAGTGTTGCTGAATGTAGTGGATGTGCAAATTCAGGGAAACTAGATTTGTTAAGGGGGGGGGGGGGTAGAGATACAGTCCTTATGGAGGCAGTTGAATGTAAGAATGAATATAATATGCCAGAGCAAATAAGGACAACAAATCAGAGTGGGATAGTTAATATAAGGCATCAAGGTAGGGTTGGGGCTAATGGGGGTCTTAAATTCATGTACACTAATACTAGGAGTATTAGGAACAAGAAGGAAGAGTTTTTGGCCATGGTTGGCACTTCCAGACCACAGGTTATAGGTATTAGTGAAACATGGCTGACTGTAGATGATATAACTAGTGGGATTGAATGTGATGGGTATAGTGTGTTCAGGAATGACAGAGAGAACAAAATGGGGGGAGGAGTATTGTTGATGATAGCTGATGAGCTCCAGCCAAGGAGAATAGAAGTTGAATTGCAGGATAGAGAAAAGAGCACATTTGAGGCCATTTGGTGTGAGATTGTGGCTAGCAGAACTAAATATACAATTGAGTGCTGCTATAGACCAGGTGATGGAAAAGATGGTGGTGACAGTATGCACAAGCAAATAGAAGAAATGGGTGGAAGAAGGGTGATTATTATGGGAGATTTCAACTATGGTCGCATTGATTGGAGTGAGGAGAGGACACACGGGAGGAAGGAACTGGATTTTATGCGGTTATTAAGGGATAACTATCTGCGACAGCATGTAATGGAAAATACTAGGGGTCAGAGAGTGCTTGACCTAGTAATTACATCTGAGGATTTGGCTGTAACAAATATGACCACATTGCCACCAATCGGTGAGAGTGATCACGGGGTCTTAACTTGGGAGGTGGCTAAAGGTGTAGAATTTTCAATTAAGACAGGGTACATGTGGAATTATCGGGCGGGAAAGTATGACAAGCTTAGGAGTTTGATTGGTTCAGAGCCATGGCATGTACAACTGCAAGGACTAGAAGTTGATAGTGCATGGGAGGTAGTTAAGAAGTGCTTGCATGAAGCAATGGCTGACTGTATACCTAGAGTCCGAATAATAAATCAAGTAGGGGTTAAATGGATGAATAACACCATTAAGCTTGAGTTGCAAAAAAAGAAACAACTATGGAGGGAATTTAAGGAGAAGGGTGACCGGCAGGCACATGAACGGTATAAAGCGCAGGCCAGAAGGGTGACGAGTGTGGTAAGAAAAGCAAAAAAGGATTACGAAAGAACATTGGCCATGCAGGCTAAAGAGAATCCTAAACAGTTTTTTAGATATGTAGCAAGTAAAAGGAAAAATGTACATGGCAGATTGATTTTAAAAAATGCCGATGGTAGGGAGGTAACTGAATCAGTTGAGATAGTTGAGTTACTGAGTGAGCACTTTGCAAAAGTATATCATCCAGGTGGTGACACTGCAGAAACGAATAAACCAGTAGATTATACGGGAATTGTGGTTAATGAAGTGGAGGTGAGTAGTCTATTGCATAACCTCAATGTCAATACATCTGTGGGATTGGATGGTATACCAGCTCGTGTTGTACGAGAAGCAGCTAAAGAATTGTCAGTACCCTTGACCATTTTGTTTAATTTGAGTCTCGGGTCTGGGTAAGTCCCGAGCGGGTGGAAAGAGGGGAAAATAGTTCCACTGCATAAAGGTGGTTCCAAGACTGCTGTTGTAAATTACCGACCGATTAGCATATCAGGAATCATTGTCAAGGTCTTAGAGAAAATAGTCAAGAGGAAAATACAAGATTGGATAGAAGAAAATGGGATACTGTATCGGGGACAGCATGGTTTTGTGAAGAGTAGGTCATGCCTCAGTAACTTGCTCACGTATTATAACACAGTGACGGCTGAACTGGATAAGGGTAATGGGTTTACGGTGATTCTACTGGACCTTGCCAAGGCCTTTGACAGGATTCCACATGGACTTCTAATCAGTAAATTGCAGCATATGGGAATGGACATAGGGTTGGTGAGATGGATAGGAGGGTGGTTGACGGAGAGATATCAGAGAGTGGTTTACTCGGGAGTAGAGTCCACAAGACAGCCTGTGACTAGTGGTGTGCCACAAGGATCTGTTCTTGGACCACTGCTGTTTAATTTGTTCATAAATGATATAGGAAATGATCTGAGAGGAACAGTTCATTTGTTTGCGGATGATGCGAAGTTGGGTAGGGCAATAGAGAATGCAGATGACGTCAAAATTTTGCAGGATGATTTGGATAGATTGGAGGTCTGGGCTAAGGAGAATGGATGTCAGTTTAATGTGGCAAAATGTAAGGTTATGCATTTTGGGGTGAAAAGATTGGAGGCAGTTTACTGCATTGGTGGAACCCTGCTCCAGGAAATTGATGAGGCACGAGATTTAGGAGTGTTGGTGGATAAGGAATTGAAATTTAGGGGACACATTGCAAAAGTGACCAAAACAGCTCATCAAATCACTTGGTTGCTGAAGAATACGTTGACAAGCAGAGACAAGCAGGTTATTGTTCCTCTCTATCGAGCCTTGATAAGACCCCATCTAGACTACTGTGCTCAGATTTGGTCACCTAGGTTTCTTCTTGATGGGGAGGAGGTGGAGAGGATCCAGAGGCGAGTGACCAAGATGATAGCAGGTCTGTGGAATGAACCGTATGAGAACAGGTTGAGGATTTGTGGGTTGCCAAAATTGGTTGATAGGCGGAGGAGGGGAGATATGATTGAGACATTTAAATTACTGAAGGGTTTCTATAAAATTAATTCAGAAGATATTTTTGAGAACAGGGCTGGTTGTGGGAGGACTAGGGGACATCCATGGAAACTGGGCAAAAGTGTGGTTAGTAAAGGTGTTAGAGCTGGGTTCTTTACTTTTAGAGTAGTGAATGAGTGGAATGCGCTCCCTGAGTCTGTAGTGGATGCTGTGACAGTGAATGAGTTTAAGGCGAGGTATGATAGATACTGTATGAATGTCAGATAGTTGTGATGAATATGATTTGGGGCCTCCCTCGATGAGTCTAATGACTCCCTGGAGTTGCCCGTAATAATAATAATAATAATAATAATCAGTTCCTCCCCCATTCCCTGTTCATCTCTTCAGAAAGATTTCAGAAATGCCATCTCCATACCTTACATTAGTGGCACATCAGAAGAAAAAGGCAGGTCCATAAAAAAGTACAACCTCTGCACAGCATGTAAACCCCCACCGTAAATTGCTATCCTTATCCATTCTACCAAAGATCAGCTCCCTCCTCTCTCAGTGGATGGAGTACATAAAGTACCCTGTTCCTGTAACTGGCTTACTTCGGATAGATCAGCAACCATCCATTTAGAAGAACACAAATCATAAATCTGCAATCATGACTATGGTCAATCTGGCCTTGCAGACCATGTTCTGGATATAACCCACAGGATCTCCTGGAGAAAAACCACCATGCTCCATCATAATAAATTCCAAAAAGAAAGACTTATTAGAATGGTGGCACTCAGAAATCAACCAAATTTAAATAAATACGAATACATAAAACTTCCCAAAATTAGGGAAAAAATTAATTATCAGAGATCCCACTTTACACCCTAGGCCAGTGCTTCCCAAACTTCTGGATGTCAGGGACCCCTTTGCAAAAATTAAAATATTTCATGGCCCCCCCCCTCGAAAAAAAAAATCGTAATAGAGAGATATATTATTCTTATTCATATTCAATACAAAACATACACAGTGAATATTGCAAAAATCAAATGCATATATTACATTTTTTGCCTCTTACCGTTTGGTTCTGAAGACGATGCGAGCTGTTCTGGAAAAATATGAAATACTGTCTTTTTTCTTTTTTTTTTTGAGTCTGTTTCTGCTTCTTCTGATTGTTCACGGGAATTTTTTTTATTTTTTTTATCAGCCACTTATCCATCTCAGGGTTAAATTTTTTAACGTAGAATAGATCAAATAATATCACCACTTACCGATACTGGCACACCACAGACTGATAACATGAAATTAATGAATATTACCTGAATAAGGGAATCCCCAGACCAGGAACATTTTTCTCTTTTGTGACTTTTCTCCCTTTACGGTAATTAAGCCTAATGCGAAACAGACAGCAAAGGCAGGTTATTAAAACGTGCATATGATTGGTGCGGTATTAACAAAAGATCGCGCGACCGAAAGATAAAAGCATAGCTGACAATTGAGTTGAAATGCTAACTCTCTTCAACTGAATTCCATATGTGAAACTGCCATAACATTCATTATATATATATATATATATATATATATATATATATATAAAACTTAGTTTTAACACTTTTACGAATTTTAACACGTTCGGTTGAATTTTATTGCTGCTTTTGGAAATCAAACTCACACACATCTAATTAATAACAATAGTTTTTAGTTAGTGTGTTTGCCCATGCAACATATGGATTTGTTTCAGTCTATACAGCATAGTTTCTGTATGAGGGGACATGTGATTCATTAATTAGTGTGTTTTTATGTTGTCTCTAATTGCACTATTTGTTGAGAAATATATTACACAGCCTCCTCATATCTTATTCACTGGCATAATAAAAGTACTTGTTTTTATTGCCTCTGCAGTATAGCAGCTGTTAGGGAGGGTTACTTTGTTTAGGGGATAAAATAGCCGTTTGGCTTTTCATCTTAGAGGGTTACTTTGTTAGGGTGTTGTTTACCACTGCAAGCAGTTACTCTCTCCTCACATGAACTTGTTTAAGCCTTTTTTCATGTGTGAAGTATATGCGAAACTTTTATTGGTAACAAAAAACTAGCTCGGATGACAGTGATAATATAAAACGAGTTTTGATATGTATATAAAGTCAATATCAACAGTCCCTGATTAGGAACTCGTGATGAAAGGGACAGGAAGATTTGGAGCTTCCCTGGAGAGCATTCGAAGTAAATACAATTAACCACTGCTTTGAAATGAAACACATGAATAAGCAATATTTACTAATATTCATTAAGCGCCGAAATACACAGGAAGCAAAGTTTGTGAACCAACACCAATGTGCGAATTTTTCCATTAAAATATAAAAAATAACAAAAAAGAAATAATAAATAATAAAAGTTAAATACGTTTCTTTTAAAATAAAAAAATCTACTTAGTCTTAAAACAGTTTAAATTTGTTTTCATTATTTCACGGCCCCCCCTAAACAAAACCTACGGCCCCCAAGGGAGCTGCGGCCCACAGTTTGGGAAGTGCTGCCCTAGGCCACCTAAAAATTCCCATATAGGGTGCACCGCCTAGATAGGACTTTAGAGTCACCCACTTGTTTCACTTAGTATTGTATTTTAGTGTGTGTTACAAGAGTTATTTGTAATCCCTGCAGATGTCTCAGTGACTGAGACGAAACAGTGGACATATTAAAATTAGTTTCAATCCTTTCCTAGTGCTGTAAATATTCCATTAAACCTCCAACATGATGTCCTTGCAGCACTTAAACTGCAAGGAAATAGTGTGCTTAACTGGTGTCCTTCACAGGACAAAATAGGAGTTAAGGTGACTGGAAAAATGATTGTCATGTGCTATAGCAGGCACCAGAATGAAAGAAAAAGTGAATGTGGAAAGTATGAAAGTGCAAGAGACTGGAAATAAGGAGAAGATATTGCATATGGATTTTATGATATGAGATGTACTTAATCAGAAAGTGATAAGAGCATGTTTCCCAAGTGCAAAGATCAAGCATGTTAATGATGCTATTAGTTTGTAGAAAGGAAAAGTGAAAGGGCTGACTGTTTTGGCAGTAGCAAATGATTTGAAAGGGGAGAAATATTCAATGAGGGGAAGAGAGGGGATATGAGAGTTTTTGAAAGAGTGAAAATGAAGAGTAAGAAAGTAAAGATTGAGTCTGCTGCCTTGCTATGACAGGAAAGAGTTAAGAAGGGTCATGATTGCTAATAAGTCAATGAGAAGATTGTGCAGGAGTTGTGTGCAATTTATAGATGTATGGAGTGAATTTGATGGACAAAAGGACTTATGACTGATGGACTACATTTGAATGGATTGAGTTAGATGTTTGGAAAAAGTGTTGTTCAGTGAGAATATGGAAGAGCAAAACCACAGAAACTAGATATATTAGAGAGAATGCAATCAAGCATGTGTTTGGCCATCCCTGTGATAAATGAGTGAGTGAACAGAAATGATTAGGCAATGTTGAATGCAAATGCATAGGTTTCATATTCCAGTGGTTTGATAATGACATTACACGAGGGTAACTGTTGGTCCAAGGGGATGTTGAAATGCATGTACAAGGATGCCAGAAACATAAGAAATAAGGACTTTTGGGCATTGGTAAGCTTGGACAAATATTATATGCATCGGTGAGAACAGGTTGAAAAAAAACAATATAGCTACAGGGATAGAATGTAAAGGATATTGTATTTTCAGGGAGGATAGAGGGAATAGGTCAGGTATTCCTGATAATAGCTGAAGAACTACAACCAACAAAATCAGAAATTAAAGAGAATGTTAGGTGGTGGGAAGATAGTTAATATGAGGCTGTCTGGTATGGGATAGAAGCAAACAGGACAAAATACATTGTCAATTGCTGATATAGACCAGTGGATTCACAGAAAGATGTCATTCAATATATTGTCAGATTAGCATAATGAGTGCAGGCCAAACTATTATTATAGGAGACTTCAACTAAGGGAACAGACTGGTGGGAGGAAAGTGGAGGCATGCCAAGATGAAATGGAATTTACGTAGTTGTTAAGGAACAATTACCTGAAACATGTTATAGAGAGGATCAGGGGGTTTGAGAGTGCTGGATCTGGTAACAGCATCAGAAGTTATATCCATAACAAATGTAGATTACTCTGCCTCCATTCATTCTTGTTCAAGAAGTTGCTAAACAAGTAGATTTCTCTGTCAAGAAAGGGTCTATTTTGAACTGTAAAGCTTGTAATTATAACAGAGTTGGGAGGGATCTTGAAGCAATGTCATGGCTTGAGAAGCTACAAAAAAGGGATGTCAGTAGTGCACAGGAAGTCAGACTATTTGAGAGATTCTGGTAGTAAGACTTATACGTTGGTTAGACATAACTGGTAATTAATTTATAGAATTAACAACGCATATGAAGTATTTAATTAAAGATAACTTTAATGAATCACTTCTATATTTCGGCAATGTCACATTGCCATCTTCAGGAACATAAAGATATGGTACGTGCACTAAGGAACTAACAAAGCAAATGAGGAAGAATGTAAGAAACTAATTTTGTTCCTAAAGTCCTAATGGTGCCCTCTTGCAGGCTAATTTGGTAGTCTTGGCAGTTGGGCTGAAGTTCTCATAATGAAAGTCTCCCAAATTTGGGGCAGTTTCATGCACCCAAATTTGTTGAGGTTAGGAACGTTTTTTAGAGCTGCTGAAGATTCTTTGAATAATCTTTCGTATTTAAACTTGCTGCGATGGATTATTTTTGTTTTCTTCCAACGAATTTTATGGTGGGTATCTAAGGCATGGTCTGCCAACCCAGAGCGGCTGTACTGGTGAAACCGGATGTAGTCTTGGTGTTCTGAAATCCTGATATTTGTTGTTCTGCCTGTTTGGCCAAAGTAGGACAATTTGCAGCTGCAAGGGACCTGGTATACACCAGGTAGGTCTAGGGGAAGTGGTTGGTCTTTGGTAGAGCGGATAAGGGATGTCAACTTTTTATATGGTCTGTAACAGGAAGGAAGGTCATATTTTTTGAGGATATTAGTTATTTTTTCAGAGGTGCCCTGGATGTAGGGGATAGTGATAGACTTGGTGTAGTCTTTATTGTGGAGGGGGGGAGGGGGGTTGTGGTTTACAGGTTTTAGTATTTTTTGGATTTTTTTGGGGTTATAGCCATTGGCTAAGAAAGTGTTGAGGATGTGGTTTAGTTCCATAGTCAGGGCCTTGTCATCTGAGCAGATTAATTTTGCCCTGTTATATAGTGTTTTTATCACCCCATATTGTTGTGAGGGGGGGGGGGGTGAGATTGCTGGTGAATGTATCTGCCAGTGTGGGTGGGTTTTCTGTAAACGGAGAAAACCAAAGATCCATCAAGCTGGCGGGTGATTAAAGTGTCTAGGAAGGGGAGGGTGTTGTTTTCCTCTTTTTCTAAGGTGAACTGGATTCTGGGATGTTGGTTGTTTAAGTGTGTTAGGAAGGAGTGGAGTGTGTCTGAGCCATGTGGCCAAATAGCAAACACATCATCCACATAACGAAGCCAAATAGTGGGTTTTTGTGGGGCGGAGTTTAAGGCTTTCTCTTCAAATGTCTCCATAAAGAAATTGGCCAAGGGCGGGGAAAGTGGTGAACCCATGGCTGTCCCCTCTATCTGTTTGTAGAACTTTCCTTGCCACCAAAAAACCCACTATTTGGCTTCGTTATGTGGATGATGTGTTTGCTATTTGGCCACATGGCTCAGACACACTCCACTCCTTCCTAACACACTTAAACAACCAACATCCTAGAATCCAGTTCACCTTAGAAAAAGAGGAAAACAACACCCTTCCCTTCCTAGACACTTTAATCACCCGCCAGCTTGATGGATCTTTGGTTTTCTCCGTTTACAGAAAACCCACCCACACTGGCAGATACATTCACCAGCAATCCCACCCCCCCCTCACAACAATATGGGGTGATAAAAACACTATATAACAGGGCAAAATTAATCTGCTCAGATGACAAGGCCCTGACTATGGAACTAAACCACATCCTCAACACTTTCTTAGCCAATGGCTATAACCCCAAAAAAATCCAAAAAATACTAAAACCTGTAAACCACAACCCCCCTCCCCCCCTCCACAATAAAGACTACACCAAGTCTATCACTATCCCCTACATCCAGGGCACCTCTGAAAAAATAACTAATATCCTCAAAAAATATGACCTTACTTCCTGTTACAGACCATATAAAAAGTTGGCATCCCTTATCCGCTCTACCAAAGACCAACCACTTCCCCTAGACCTACCTGGTGTATACCAGGTCCCTTGCAGCTGCAAATTGTCCTACTTTGGCCAAACAGGCAGAACAACAAATATCAGGATTTCAGAACACCAAGACTACATCCGGTTTCACCAGTACAGCTGCTCTGGGTTGGCAGACCATGCCTTAGATACCCACCATAAAATTCGTTGGAAGAAAACAAAAATAATCCATCGCAGCAAGTTTAAATACGAAAGATTATTCAAAGAATCTTCAGCAGCTCTAAAAAACGTTCCTAACCTCAACAAATTTGGGTGCATGAAACTGCCCCAAATTTGGGAGATTTTCATTATGAGAACTTCAGCCCAACTGCCAAGACTACCAAATTAGCCCGCAAGAGGGCACCATTAGGACTTTAGGAACAAAATTAGTTTCTCACATTCTTCTTCATTTGCTTTGTTAGTTCCTTAGTGCACGTACCATATCTTTATGTTCCTGAAGATGGCAATGTGACATTGCCGAAATATAGAAGTGATTCATTAAAGTTATCTTTAATTAAATACTTCATATGCGTTGTTAATTCCATAAATTAATTACCAGTTATTTGAGAGAAACAGTATCACACTGCATACACAAGGTATAACCAAGTGAGGATTAAGTGGAGGAGTAAGGATATAAAGCAACAGCTATAAATGCAAGAAACCATTGTGGAGGAAACATAAAGAAAAAAGTAATTAGCATACTTGTAGGGAGTACAAAGTGCATGCAAGAAAAGTGACTAGTCTTTGACTCCATTGAGGTCTGGTGTTAATAATGGTAAGAAAGGAAAATCAGATTATGAGAAAAAGTTAAGGAAGTGGGACAAAGTAAATCCAAAAGAGATTTTATCATTATATAGCAAATAAGAGGGAAAATAACTATGGTAGGATAACTAACCAATACGATGGTAGGAGAGTGACAGAGACAAAAGAAATTGTCGAGTTGTTCATTTTTCAAAGCATCTCATCCAGGTGGACATTTTGCAGTGGCTTGATGTGACACAGACGAATGTCAAAATTCAGGTAGATGAACAGGAAGTGTTGATCTACCTGAATCATAATGAAAAATTTCAATGTGAATGGAGCAGTGGGATTGGATGGCATGTCAGATCATATATTACATGAAATTGCAACAGAATTTGCACAGCTTCTGAGGAAGCGTTCAATCTAAGTGTCAGCTGTAGCAAGGTTCCAAGGAAGTGGAAAGAGAGAAAGATAGTTCCATTACATAAAAGGTAGAACCAAGACAAAAGTATCAAAACACAGATCAATTAATATATCAGGAATGGTTGTTCAAGTATTGGCAAAGTTGGTTAAGGATAAAATTCAACAGTGAGTAGTCATTGATATGATATCTACAGCAGACAGCAAGGCTTTATAAATTAAGTCTTGTCTTAGTAATTTACTCACATTTCATAATGAATAGCAGAAGTGAATAAAGGAAATACACATTTCGATACAGCTATACTTTGCAAAGGCTTCTGACACAATAAAACATGGAAAACTATTATAAACATTGGAATGGATATGAAGCTAGCAGCCTAGATAAGGGGATGGCTGACAGACAAACAACAGAAAGTAGTATATGGGACAAAATTTAGAGACATGCAATGCACAGTTCTCGTTTAGCAAACATTCAAAATGACCATGTTTGCATTTTTCATAAAAATGGAGAAAATTAAGTTTCGTGCAGTGATAAAACACTTTTATTTGAAGAAGTGGACGGCCGCACAGATCAATGTCGAGTCAGATGCAGTTCATGGGACTCTGCACCAGCATTAAAGACTATTTATTTTTGGATAAATGAGTTTAAACATGATTGTAACTCCATCGAAGATGAAGCATGCTCTAGACGCCCAACTAAAGTCACTACAAAGGAAATGATTGAAAAATCCATGGTATTGTTATGGAAGACCACCGAGTGAAAGTGCATGAAACTTGAGATTATAGGCATCCAAACTGAACGAGTGTATAATATCATCCAGCATGAAAAATTGCACATGAAAAAAGCTGTGTGCATGATTGGTGCCGCAATTGTTCACTGTCTATCAAAAACGCAGCCGAAAAGAAATTTCAATGCAGTGTTTGGTGATGTTTAATCGCAATTCACAGGATTTTTTGCATCGATTCATGACTCTAGACGAAACTTGGATCCACTACCACCACCACACATCTAAGTCCAAGCAGCAGTCAAAACAATGCCCAGTGAAAGAGCACTGAAAAAAGCGAAGACAGTTTTGTTAGCTGGAAAGGTGATGGCCACCACTGTTGTTTGGGATTCTCAACAACAGTTACACACTGAACCAGAATCCTTAAAACTCACCGAGAATATAAAACAGTATGTATGATAGCATCCTAAACAAAACTATAGTAAATGACAAAACAAGAAAAAGAGACTGGATGCAGATAGCATCTTTAGACTCTGCTGACACTGTATATAATATACAGTGCTGACATTGTATATAATATACAGTGCTGACATTGTATATAATAATCTTAAACTTACATTTAATAAAATATATAAACAAAAATACTCTTCCAAACCAGACAGAATTCATTGATAAACAAAATATTAATAGACATACAAAGAAAAGATGCCCTATGGAAACAACTTAAGAAGTCATCTAATAATAGCATTTTCCAAGCTGAATACAAAAGGAAATGGAATCTCTTAAAAACACAGATTAAAACCAAAATGGAACTATTATAGAAAAAAATTAACAGCTCAGACAACATAAAGGAAACTTGGCACCTGATTAATCAAATGCTGGACAATACAGACAAAACCACTGCCTTAGAAACGATAAAAAACAGCTTTGCCTCCAAGAACAAATCCTTCAAACAGCTGGAAAACAACTTTAATTTGCACTTCGCAAACTCTGCCCAAAAATTAGAGGAAACATTCTCTCCTCACACAAAGAAACATTCACCACAGTAACAAAAGAAGATCTCTCACATGAAATTCAACAAATTAACCCTAACAAAGGACCAGGAATAGACCAGGAATTCTGCAATATTACCGTGAGACTGAAAATTAAAGGGAAATTTCTCTCTTTCACAACACACAAACCTATAACAAACCCCTCTCAAACACCATTACAAGGACACAAACAAGCCATATCCAAATCCAACCCCCCCCCTCGCAAAAAGTTAAACCGTGCTCAAGCAGTGGTAGTCTGTGGGCAAGTATACTCGCCTCTACACATTAACTGGAAAAAACCACTTATATATAAACACATATATATCTTCAGATATAAGTTTCCTGGCTTGTGACGGATATTGAAACAAAACCACCACCACCATCTATTATCTTCCTCTGATAAGTATGCAGAAGCTTTGAGGAAGAAAGCAGAAATACCACCCAAACAAACAAAATTATTATTGATCCAAAAAAATAGCATGTTAAAACAGTGAAATAAATTCATTCAGCATTTCCTACTGATAACAAAAAAATAAATTGTAAATATAATTTGTGAATTAACCACGCTACCAGCCAAGACATCTATAGATGTCAAGGTTATCATGGATGCGAAGTGCATATTAAAATTGTAATACCATTGATATTATATTGAAATATATGATGGATAAGAAGCATATGAGGATGCGTATTTGATCCATAATGGCCGGTAAGATGGTTAAAATGAAGTGAAGATTGAAATATAAATGTAAATGACAAAAAGCAAAAGAATAATTATGTAAATATAAATATTTTATATTTATATAAAATTATCCCATATCCAATATTTAATATGAAAATTATCTCTCTTAATGCATTAAATGAATTACAATGAATCATTGTTGAAAGTTTATTTTTCACTTGGTTAGAGTATAATAAAATTAGTTTAATCCTTTATCCAAGTGTGTGCAAACAAAGTTTGCGCCTGAAAGTATCTTCAGGATACAATTTGTTGTACCTCTTTACCCCAGTCCTGGAGATACTTTCAGGCGCAAACTTTGTTTGCACACACTTGGATAAAGGATTAAACTAATTTTATTATACAATGAATCATTGTAAATATATGAGAAAAAATGTAAAATACATTGTTAGTATTATTATTTATATACTATTATTATAATTACGGCTATTATAGCCTGTTTTTGTTTAGGAGTGTCCCTTATTTAAATACATTGGCTATCAATACTCAAGAGGGTGGTATATATATTTTCAGGGCATTATTGGTGAGTATAGAAGGCAATTAAGATAGAATAAAAGAGGTGGAAAATTTTGGTACATACCTTTTTAAATTCTACGATGTCTTCCACTTCCATGATCTCACTGAAAGTTGTTTACAAGCGGGAGGGAAAGAGGAGCGAGCATGGGGGGAGATTAGACGCGGGAAAATAAGTTTGGATAACCCGGGTTAATATTAATAATATATATATAAATGTATACATATATTATTTTGAATTACGGCACATTTTTTGTGGGGGGAAGGAGGGGGGAAAAGGGGAGGAAGGGTAAACTATTGTGGCAACAATTCCTCTCCACAGTTTAAAAGTCTCCATCATATTACCTCTCATTCTTCTATTTACCAAACCCTGCAGTCCACATTCCTTCAGCCTTTCTTCATAACTAACATTGTACATAATAGTTTACCCTTCCTCCCCTTCCTTCCCCCCAACAAAAAATGCACCCTAATTCAAAATAATATATGTATACATTTATATATATATTATTAATATTAACCCGGGTTATCCTCCAAACTTATTTTCCCGCGTCTAAACACACCCCCACGCTCCCTCCCTCTTCTCCCCCCCTGCTTATAAACAACCTTCAGTGAGATCATGGAAGTGGAAGACATCATAGAATTTAAAAAAAGGTATGTACCAAATTTTTCCACCTCTTTCATTCTACCTTAATTGCCTTCTATACTCACCAATAATGCCCTAAAAATATATATACCCATCTCGAGTATTGATGGCCAATGTATTTAAATAAGGGACACTCCTAAACAAGAACACACTATAATAGCCGTAATTATAATAACAGTGTTTAAGAGGAGTAACATGGGATTCTTCCCAGAGACTATACTTTATTTATATACATTTAAATAAGACATTCACTTAACATTATGTACTGAATATTTGTAATGAAGAAAAATGTAATATTAATACTTCAACTGTACATTTGTAAATAATCTGTATATGTGAAGATGAAGAAGATTATTATTATTACTATTATTATGATTCAGGCCTCCATGTAGTCACAAGGCTTATCGTGGGAGACCCATCTCAGAAAGCAAAGTCTATCATGCTACTCCATGAACACATTGATCATTCTCGCGCTCGTCACTTTATCGGGCAACGCATTCCATGGTTCAACCAACCTCCATGCAAAGAAACCACTCCTCATATTCTTGCTCACAACTTCCCTTCGTAACTTTCAGGAATGACCCCTTGTCTGGCTCCTTCCACCTGCTCCACCAAACGAAAGAACTTCCCACTGTCAACCCTGTAATTGCCTCTCCACAGTTTAAAATCTTCATAACTAACATTGTACACTCCTGATACCATCTTTGTTACCTGCCTCTGCACTCTTTCTACGGTCTTAATTTATCCCCATCAAATCCTGGAGACCAAATCTGAGAACAATAATCTAAGTGTGGTCTAATCATGGCTTTATACAATGGAATGATAACTCATATCTCTGCAGGTCAGCATCCTTCTCATTATTGCAGCAATTCCTCTGGTTTACCTTCACAACTTTGCAAAAATGTTCCCTGAATTTCATGTTCCTATCCATCACCACCCCTCATATATCTTACATATACCAGTTCAGTTCCTCTAACAGAGTATTTAGCCTTCATCGATGTATTTCAAACTTAAAGATTGTACATTTAGCTGCATTAAACTGACATCTCCCCATTTATTTGCCAATCTGTCCAGTTTAAATCCACTGACAATGTCATTAACATAAAGGTTAACATTGCATGTCCAAGTACTGAACCACGTGGGACCCACTTGTAACCTTCTACGTCCTTGATATTGCTATCCGATACACAACTCTGATACCTATCAGACAGCTCCTAAATCAAGTTTGCTAACCTGACATATAAACCCATGTGCTGCAACTTGAATATCAGATTATCATGTGGTACAATGTCAAATGCCTTTGTAAATTCAATTAAAAAAAAGGCAGAATATGCCCTTCCTTCATCAACCCATCAACCACTCGTCACTTTATTATAAAAAACAATCATATTACTAAATTAAGAGCACCCTTAACAAATCCACGCTGACTCTCACAGATAACATTACCCTCATCTGCACAATGCAGTCATTGAGCATTCACCAATTTCTACAAGATCTTAACTACTAATAAAACACACAGTGGTCTATACTTTGACACATCGAGTATGCTACCACCCTTATGCAATGGCACTATCTTACCCTCCTTCCAGTACCTTTTCCCTTCGCCAGACTTTCATTCAAAAGCCAGATAAATGGAGCTGTCGGTTTCCATAGTTCTTATGATAAACTTTCATCACCGTGTAATCATGAAGGAAAGAAGATGTAAGTTCTCTAGCACATTCTCTCAAAACAAGTGGTAAAATCCTATCCAGTTCTACTGCTTTATTGGCATACAGACTGCTCAGTATTTGAAACACTACACTCTCTTCTTGTACTTCTAAATCTCAGAATACTAAGGAATAGGTCAAAACCTATTCCTTAGTATTAAAATTATTTCAACAAGATGAAATACCCCAATAAAGTATTCATTGGACAACTCCACTATGCCTTTGCATCAGTCACTATTTCCATTTTTTTCCCACAATGACATTCTTCCACAATCATTTCTCCTCCTACTGGTCACATAGCTAAAAAATTCCTTTGCATTTTCTTTGGATCTTAGGGCCAATCTCTTCTCATATTCCAGTTTTGCCTTCCTTACCATACTAGTCAATCTCTTAGCCAGTGTCTTATATTCTTCATGCATCTGCTCTCTGCCCCTCTCATTATATCTCTTCCATAACCTCTTTATCACCTGCAGTTCCTGTTTGATATTGTTTGTCATCCACTTGACACCAAATTATGTCCTCTTCTTCACTCGTGGAATACAGCTTATGATTACTGCTGACAAATACTCCTTCACAATTTCCTAAGCACTAATGATATCTCATCCTTCCAATTCTGCCCTCCATGAAATTGCCCCAAGTTGATATCTAAGACTATTATCATCACCCACTTTATAATTCCACATACGTTCCCATTTCTTTGATATTTCTGCATGTCTATTCATCTTCAAAGTCAAAACCACATGGTCACTCTCTCTAACTGGGGGAAGAGATGCCATCTCGGTTATAATCAGCTCTTCTGATGCTATGACCAAATCCAAAACTATCGAACCTCTTGTTCCTTCTATTACACATTGCCTAAGACATTTGTCCCTCAAGAATTCTAGAAATTCCATTCTCTTATTACTACATGCATTTTCCTTTTCCCAATTTATACTGCCAATTTATAATTAAAATCTCCCATAACAATCATTCTTCTTGCACTTGCCAAGCTCAGCTGCCTAAACATGCTTCTCATCATCACCACTGTGACGAGAGTTGCTACAAGTCAAGGAGCACCATGTGCGCTCCTTGGCTTGTAGCAACGCCTCACTAAATATCCTGTCTTGCCCACCTCTATCTCACACGATATATTTTCAAAACTACTAGTGCTACTGCCCTCCAACTCCTCCACGATGAGAGGACATAAGTCATCATTTATCATAAGTAGTACTTCACCATCATGTTTTCCCTTCCTATCCTGCTGAAAATGCTATACCCTGCTACTTCTATTCATCTCAGTATACCACCTTCCATCGACCACATCTCAGAGATCCCAATAATCTTTGGACAGGTTAATGATAGCAGTGCTACCAATTCATCTCCTTTATTACAGATACTCCTCATATTAGTATAAAGAATCAAGGTATTGTCACTGTTTCCATATCTATTTATTATACCTTCCAGACTCCACTGCATTCAACATTCCCCGATATATTCCCCCTTCTCCCAAGCACCAATTCTACAAGAGGCCGCCACCTGCTACCATCCACCCTGATAATTCTAGTTTCTCTGCATTGACACACCAACTCGTTCAGAGAACAGCATTCTCTCCAGATGCCTATGATCCTCATTTGAATGCACGCTATCTCTCGGATACAGTTCCTTTCTGTTCTCAAATGCTCTCCAAGCATCCATGCATTCCAAGCCTCTCTTTCAACAAATTCTGGCTATTACACTAATCATTATTAATGCTCTTTTCCAGAGATGTGCATTATCATACCTGGTCAACACATTATCTTCCCTCCCTCAGTGTTCTTCCATACAACCTCAAGCACGAACCTCAGATCTCTTGCCACCCAATTCACTGCCTCTCAAGTCATTCATGTGCACCATCACAATCATTTCATCCGCACTTTCACCTCACTTAATTGCTAAAGTCACATTTTCTATCATTTCTCCAGGCAAACACTACTCAGGCATTCGATCTTGCACACCACAGATCATCAAGTTTCCATACATCATACCTCATTATTATCATTCATCATTCATTCATCTTCAAGGCCCACCTTTCCTAATTGGGTTGTGGGGGCAACAGCTGCAAGAGGAACTTCCAATGGTCACGATCCTCTGCCACCAAGCTCAGGTGTTCTGGTGGGACACCCGAAACGTGTCCACCCAAGGTTTTGGATATAATCTATCCAGAGGGTCCTTGACCTCCCACCCTCTAGCTTGGCAAAGAGGGCCTACTGGGGAAGCCTCTCTTGTAGCATTCTGACCAGGTGCCCGTACCAACGTAACTGTGATCTCTCAACACAGGGAAGCAACGGTTGAGTATTGGGGGTTTCCCTGAATTACCGAACTTCTGACTCTGTCAAGTCTTGTCAGCCCTGCAACCCCTCTAAGGAACCTCATTTTAGCTGCTTGGATTCGTGTCCGCATTCTTTCGTCATTACCCAACTCTCATAACCATAGGTGAGGATGGGGACATAGACTGTATTGAAGACAGCCAGCTTTCCCTTCTGGCTTAACTCCCAGTTCAATACTACTGAATGGCCAAGCTCCCACAATATTGTGCTTGCTGATCCGAGTATCTAGCTCTACATCCCACTTTCCTTCACTCATGAATATTGACCCAAGGTATTTAAACCTCTCCGCCTGCCTCAGTGGGACTCCACTCACATGTAGTGCGATGGTTGTCTTGAGAAAACAAATGTTTCTGTTTTGGCCACACTGATCTTCATTCCGGCTTCTGCACAAACAGCTATAAACAATCTATCCAGGGTCCCTGGAGGTCATCTGTGGAAGAGCTAAGCAGAACTAGGCCATCTGCAAAAAGCAGACGTCCAATGCTACATTTTCCAATTCTGACACACACTCACTGCCTTGGTTGTGCCTATCAATCCAGTCAATAAATATCATGAAAAGGAGGGGGTGACAGAACACACCCTTGGCAGAGGCCAACAGAGACACTGTGAAAGGTTCAGACTTTGTGCTGTTTACCCTGACACAAAACTCCAGGCATTCATATAGGGACCTGATGGCAGCTAATAGTTGGCCATCACTCCACGTACTCCTGTACTACTGCCAAAGCTTATCCCGAGAAACCCAGTCATATGCTTTCTCCAAGTCCACGAAACGTGTGTAGACATTCTTGGCATATTCCCAAGATTTCTCAAAGACTTGCCTTAAAGTGAAGATTTGGTCAGTTGTGCTTCTACCATGAAAGCAATATTGTTCTTCCTACAACTTTGACTAAACTATGCTCCTGCACCTTCTTTCCAAGCACCTAACATATACTTTCCCAGGCAGGCTGAACAGAGAGAGAGAGATGCCACGATAATTGCTGCAATCTCTCAGGTCTCCGTTCTTGAAGATTGGTATTATTATGCCTGTCTGCCATTGCTTTGGTACTCACCCAGATATCCAAGCAGTCTGACACACTCGAGTCAACCAGGGAACACTGTCTCAATTTAAGGCTTTTGGCATTTAGACTGAATTTCATCATCACCAGCAGAGTTGCCTAATTTTTAGAGATTTTATTGCTAAATCGACCTCTTCTGCTATGAGACTAGTCATAGCAGCGATCTGCACCTCTTGAATGTCCACAACTGCTGGGACACCTGGGTTAAGAACTCTCAAAGTATTTTCTCCATCTGTGGAGGATATACTTCTCAGCTGTTAAAAGTGCACCATCAGAGGCCTTAATTGCTGTGCATGATTTCCTCCCTCGAAGGCAACGGATGGTCTGCCAGAATATTTTGTTTGCATTTGCATAGGATGAGTCTAATCTTTCTCCAAAGGATTCCCAAGCATTCTACTTTGCTGTCTTTACTGCTCAGCATACCGGAAACTCATCTCTGGTGACCTGATCCTAAGCCATGTTAGGTAGGCTTTTTTTTTTTTTTTTTTTTTTTTTTTTTCCCGGATCTCTTGGTTCCACCAAGGTGTCCTTTTCTCACTGCCCGCCACCACACCGAGCCGCTTTCTGCCACAGCATGACAGTGCATAGGAAGTGACAGCTATTCTGAACAGATCCTGCTTCTCCTCAACATCTGCAGTATGTATGAGAATCTCTTTCAACCTGGAGGAAATGTCATCTGCAATTTCTTCCTCACAGCCTCATTTTCCAGTGCCTCCCATTTCACACGGTATAGCTGCTTAGGCCTATCAGCATTGATAGCAGCATCTGGTTTCTGAAGCTGTAGAGCACAGACAACAAGGTGGTGTTGACAGTTCTACCCCTCTCCTCACACGAACGTCCAGCACTAAGAAAAATAGGTCTGCTGAGACTATAAAGAAGTCAATCAGAGACCATTGTCCAAGCATATCCCTGTACTAGATATACGTATAGACTTCTCAGTGCTGGAAGAAGGTATTCATTATGGACAAGCTGTTAGTACAGCAGAAGTCCAATAATTTAAACCCATTCGAATTAAGGTCAGGGTCTCCATTCCTCCTAACCACATCCGGTCATCTGTTCCAACATGTGCATTGAAGTCACCCATTAACAGGACTGACTCCATGTCCGCTACCCTGTCAAAAGCAGCACCCCCCCCCCCTCCAGGAAGGCAGAGTATTCTGACTCCAGATTAGGTGCATAGGCTTGCACCACTGCCAAGTAGTGGTTTTTCATCTAGAGCCTTAACACACATACCTGTCCCTCCCCCCCCCCCCCACACACACACCAAATGGGATCCGCTCAGCAACACAGTCTGACAGCCGTGGGCTTGCGAGTATCCCCACACCCACCTGAGCAGACATTGTCGGACTCACACCGGAGTAGTAGAGCTTCCACCCCTTATCCAAGATGACAGTTCCATAGCCTCTCCTCTTGGTCAAAGAAAGCGACTAAATCTAGTTGGTAGTCCTTGGCTTCGTGGTGCTGTTGTCGCAGCCATTTCTGTCCTTTTGCAGAACCATTTCTTTGGATTGCCTCCTAAACACCTCCCCAAACAGGTAGTGTGTCCATTGATAGAGTTTCCTCTAGCAGAGTGCTGAGGAGTGGTGTCTAAGACAGACTAACATATTTTTCATTACTAAATCATTCAAGGAATTGAACAACGTAGATATGAATATAAATTAAATTACACTTTAATAAATATTTCTGATATTTCGGCAACGTCACGTTGCCATTTTCAAAAGGAACTTACAAAAAGGCACGTGCACGTAGGCACTACAACACAGTAACTGAGAATGAAGAAATGAAGCTATTGTTCTCCTAGAAGTCCTGATGGTGCCCTCTAGCGGGCAAGGGTGTTCTTGGCCGTTGGGCTGAAGATCTGCTGATATAAGCCTCCCAAATTTGGGGCAGTCGCATACAACCAAATTTGTTGAGGTTTGGAGAGTTTCTAAGTGCTGAGGTTGATTCCATAAATAGTCTTTTGAATTTGTATTTGCTACGGTGTATTACTGTAGCTTTCTTCCACTGTATTGTGGCGTGTATCCAGAGCATGGTCTGCAAGACCAGAATGGCTGTAATTGTGAAAATGGATGTAGTCCTTGTGTTCAGAAATTCTGATATTCGCTGTCCTGCCTGTTTGGCCAAAGTAAGACAGTTTACAACTGCAGGAGACCTGGTATACACCGGGTAGGTCTAGGGGAAGTGGTTGGTCTTTGGTGGAGCAGATAAGGGATGCCAATTTTCTGTAAGGCCTGTAACAAGAGGTCAGGTCATGTTTTTTTAAATTTTGGTAATTTTTTCCGAGGTGCCTCGGCTGTAGGGAATGGTGATGGATTTAGAGTAATCCTTGTTGTAGAGGGGGGGGAAGGCTGTGGTTTGAAGGTTTTAATATTTTTTGGATTTTTTTGGGGAGGGTAGCCATTGGCTGAGAAAGTGTTGCGGATGTGATTTAGTTCAGTGTTTAGGGGCATGTCGTTAGAACAGATTAGTTTAATGCACATTGACATGATGAGATTTCCAGCAGCATATCATATTAGCAAGGTTATGTTACAAGAAGCTGATTAGGTTAGGGATCTTAGCATAATGGTGAATAGAAATTTGAAGTTCCAAGGTCACAGCAAAACTTGCAAATACAACTCAGGATAATTGCAATGTTGAAGCGAATTTTGACATTTAAGGTTAAGAAAGTAATTTTGCCTCTTTATAAGTCTTTGATAAGACCACAGCTAGATTACTATGCACAAATTTGGTCTCTTGGTTTCCAAGAGAATAAAGAAGCAGTGGAAAGGGTGCAAAGAATAGTTATGAAAGTTAACTTTGTTCACAGTCAAGAAAGGGGCTTATGTTTTTCACTCAAAGAATTGAGTGAGTGGAATAGTTGCCTTTCGGGATAATGAGTGCATCTAGCATGAATGAATTTAAGAGACGGTATGACAGCTGGTTTGGGTGATTTAGAGACTCTCGGTGAGTCCTTAACTTCCTAGAGGTTCTTAGATAATAAGAATAATAATAAAAGAACTATTGGCATTTGAACAATTGCCAGTAGTTCTTTTGCATTTTATATGCATTTTATTTCTCACACCATAGTGTGTGAGGCTTTCCAAACTTCCACTGTACATGCTCTTTGCACCGCAGAAGACAATGCTGCATGTCAATTCAGGCAATGTGGAGCTTGTATATTGCAGTCTCCTACCATGGAAACCCATGTTGTGTGCCTCAGTTCTGAATGTTTTTGTGCTCTGGTTTCAGCCGATGTCCAGAACTCTGCATTCAGAATATCAGTCAACAAATAGTTTTTTTTTTACATATTATCCTTTGTAGCACTCCACGGTCATGCTCTACAAGTGTGGTGGATCATCCACTACAGATAGCACTTGAAGTTGACTCCGTGTGCTTCCATCTCAGTATGCTATTGTAAATGATTTTGATTTTTGTGATCTTTATTTATTAGTATTTTTTATTCTTATGACTTAATTGTTAGCATTCCTTAGACTGTGCCAGTTTAAAGAAAATCTTGCATACATTATATTTAGTCCTCTATACTGAATCGACTGCATTGTCTCACATAATTTATCTACACTATGATGTTAATTCCCTCTATCTTAATTTGCATCCCACACCCCCTATCTTCACGTGTAGCAGATTCTAACTATATTTAGAATCTAGCTGTACGTGTAGCAGATTCTAAATATAGTTATTTCCAGCTATACAATTCACGGTATATTCAATTTCTCACACTCTCCAGTCTGACAAATTTATTTGATTTATTTACAACTGCGCCAGTCAGACTGAAAAATAGAGTGAGCAATCAAAAAATGGATTAAATGCAATATCCAGTCAAATTTCTCTAACCATATAGCAAGTTGTGGCAATATCTAATTAACACACAGGTCTATAATTTTTTTCGAGATAGTGCATTGGCAATGATCAGATCAAAATGTTGTTCAACAAAGTATTTATTTTAACTAGAAAATTGTAATTACATACTAGACAAGTAATGGGGAATAACTGTTTCTTCTAGCATAGCTAACTTCAGAAACGCATTGCACAAATACAACATATATATTTCTGCCTACACGCAACTCTAACACAATACTCAGTATTTTACAAATTCAGCACAGACTCTGCTTCACAAATACATATAGTTATACATATCTACAATCCAAAAACATCGATATGATGTGCTTACTCAGTTTTTTCCTTTATAAACAGTTGTTTACTACGAACAACGTTTCATTTGGAACATCTCTTTTCTTTGCCTTGATCTGGATACTTCTTTCTTTAAACTTGAATGTTTCTGTACGCTATATACCGTTGCAGTTGTCCTGGTCTGAGTAGCAAACGTTATCCTTCTTTTTTTTTTTCCCTTCTTCCTCAGCTGGCAGCTGCCTGTTGTTTACACTAGTAGGTAACTGAAGAGAACATGATTTTGCCTTCGATCAGTTGTGCTTAAGATCGCAGGGGAGCGCAGTCTGCTATACTGCAGGATACATAGGTAAATGTGCCTTGGGAACTTCCCGGAGAACTTCAGGGAGAAGAACCGTCAACAAAACTCCAACAATAAACCATGAGTATACTCTCAGGGTCAAGAGGTATGAGCTACCAAACTTCCAGCCAGAAACTCTTAATCATCTCCTCTCTCCTTTTTAGTGCCTTAGAAGTCCTCCTCATTCTTTGTTTTGACTCCAAAGTGTCCGCAATCACCCTCTGGCACGTCACTCGTGTTCTCTTATGCCAAAAGTCCTTGTTTTAGGTACCTAAATGTTTGCAAGTTGTTGCGAGCCTTTCCTTTTCAATGTGCGTATCTTATTTCTTCTTTAATCTGGCCACCAGCTTAATATCTTTTTTTTTTATTTTTTGCACTCACTATACTAATAATCCCTTTCCCCTGTTTTTAAACACTATAAGTAAACAAGTAATATCAAACTCATTACACAAAGTAGTTAATTCATATCTTACAAAAAAAAAAAAAAAAAAAAAAACATCATATTTTCTATAATATTTTGATTTGACACCCTTCTGAAACCGAGCCCGATAAGTTAACTAAATTAATTTATAGCGAGACATTTTACACTTTCACTGATTGCTGACCTAGGATGGCCCAATTTGTTGAAGAGATAGGCCTGCAACATGGTATCCTATCACAATGCTTCTTTAAATCTCAGTCAGTTCCCATCTCACTGCCATTTCACCCAGACACAGTTGCACTGACTTGGGAGCATTATAAATTGGAGGAATATACTGGATACAAACACAACTTTTTAAATGGCACAATGCACCTTCACCATGAGGGGTGTCCATTGACTTCTTTCCAATCAGTGTATTATCACTTAATTTTCTCGTTTTGCAAAGGTAAAATTTATCAGCTGACTCACAATGTTTCATGGAGTCACTATGCCTAGAGATAATAATTACTAAATTTATTTGCCTAACAAATTATTAATCTAATATTTAAGTGGGATGGATGTAAATGATGCATTTGCATTGAAGAGCTATTTAACAGCAGCAATCTCTGGGTGTATTCCAAAGGTGAAAGGCTAAACAAGGTAAGAGTAAAATGGATGAATGAAAAGATGAAATTCAAAAGAAGGAGGAGGCACTGTGAAAGCAACACAAGATGAATGTTGGTAATGACCAGGTGCATGAAGAGTATAAAGAGCATGCAGGAATGTAACTTGGCTGGTAAAGGAAGTAAAAGTGGAGTATGAGAACAAATTAGTCAATCAAGCTAAGAAAAATCTGAAAGAGTTCTTTCACTATGTGGCAAGTAGAAGATAAAATGTGGTATCCTAAAATGGGAGGATGATGTTAGTTGACACTGGCAGAATGGTAACCAATGAGGAGGATACAGTGAAGTATTCAATGAACAATTTATCAGTGTACTTAATCCTCGTGAAGGCAACATCAGGAGAAGCTGGAGTGTACAAGGTATGGCAGAGGACAGACTAATAGTGATTGAGCAGGAAGTATATGAGGAATTAAGTAAACTTGATGTTAATAAGGCAATAGGACTTGATAGCATATCGCCATGTCTTGAGGTAATGCTTTATGGAAGGTGGGAAAATTTGTTCCACTTTACAAACGGAGGGAATAAGACTGAGGCCACAAATTACAGGCCAATCTGTGTGTCTGGGGGGTTGTTAGAGAAGCTGTTGGAGTCTGGGGTTGTTAGAGAAAGGCAAGGATTCAGAAGGGTTAATAACAACAGTATTCTTTATGATGGTCCACATGAGTTTGTTAGAGGGAGGTTACGTCTCAGCAATCTGCTTATGTATTAGAAGATGACAAATTCACTTGATAAAGGAGACACATCTACAGTGGTGTAACTTAGATTTTTCAAAGGTCTCAGACAGCTGCTACATGACAAGCTACTAGCTAAACTGAAACAGATGAGATTATATAACAGACTAGTCATTTAGATAGCTGAATGGCTCTCAAACAGGTATCAGCAGGTTGTTTATGAAGGAGTGGTATCCCAAAAGAAGGTCACTAGGGGAATGTCACAAAGATCTGTTTAGGGACCATTATTGTCTAACTTCTATGTTAACTGGAGACATGAAGCTGTTTGCCAATGACACAAAGCTGGGAAGATCTATGAGTAGAGATGTTGTGTCCTTGCAGGAGGATCTGAATAGATGGCTTTATATGAGTGGGCAAATGAGTGGAGCTTTGAATTTAATGTTGCAAAGAGCAAAGTCTTGAAATTTGGTAGGCACAGTTGGGATGAAGATTACACAATTAATGGAGAATTGAAGGAGTGGAGGAGATGAGTCTGGGAGTGATGGTGGACGGAGACTTAATGTTTAGGGATCACATTGCTAAAATTGTAAAACCATCCCAACAGATTATGGCAATAATGAGGAGGGCGTTGACATGCAGAAGCAAAATGGTTATGGTTCCCTTGTATGGCTTTGATCAGGACACATATGGACTACTCTGCACAGATTTTATCACCTGGTTTTCAGGAGGATCAGTGTGTATTGGAGAGGATCTATGGAATGCCAGATATGAGGAGAGATTGAGAGAATGCAACTTACAGAGCCTTGTCAACAGATGAAGGAGAGAAGGGTAGGATATCATTGAGACATTGAGTTGGTGAGGGGTTGTTACCAGACTAATATGGAGGAGATATTTCACAGAGTAGAGGGAGGCAAGGATAGGGATAAAAGCCATCCCTGAAAGCTGTATATAGAAGGTGAGAAAGGGAATGAGAAGCAAGTTCTTTGAATGGAGAATGATTGATGAGTGTAATGCACTGCCTGAAAGTATGGTGAGTGCAGAAACTGTTAATGGGTTTAAGGCATGGTCTCATACAAAAAGATCAATGATCTTTTTGTATGAGAAAGCATTTCTGAAAATTTCCAGAACACAAACCTTAGTCCACACCCTCTCAGAGGTGATTCAGACCAGAAGTACTGAAGAATCTAATTATGGATTTCCAACAATCATGCAGAATTAAACCTTAATTCTAATCATGATTTTGTGCGAGTGAATAACCTTACTTAATGATTTGAAACAATGACACGAGAAATTTCCTTCTGAATAAGTCATAATCAGCTCATGAAATAGTTGGCAGATATAAGCACAGTTAGACCTAATTTCTCTATCATCTTATGATCCAGGTTACTATAGTGTTTTGTCATCACTTTGACCCACAAACTGAGTCAAAGTCATGACCCACACATGAGGATTACTGAAAATGTAGATTTTATAAACACTTTGATATTTTTATTAATAAACTTCTGAGATCAAAAAAGGTTCATTAATGTTACTTAAATATAAAGAGCTAATAACCTTAATTTCGGCGATATAAACATTATTTAAATTAAGGGGATATTAAATCCCACATTGTTTTAAAACCGAATAAGAAACCCAAAGATTGGAATCAGAGTTTCTTGCCGAATATAGTAAACTATAAAGTATCGGCGACCACTAGCATGAGCTAATGCAAGTGACCCTAGTACGTAGTACAATACCGGACAACTCGTAGCAAAGGTGGTGAAGTTCTGATCGCTATTCTTAGGTATTTCCCATAATGTAAAAACACATTTCCTAGGAAATGTATGCTGTTATTACATTATGGTGGAAGGTCACTACCCAGACCGGTTTCAGCCTTTTTTGAGACTTCATCAGTGAGTAGCTGCCTATCTTCACATCATCAGCAAACAATTGCAAATCTGATGATAGACAAATCTGCTTGAAGTCTTTAATGTATAGATTGAACAATAATGGCCCAAGGACTGAACCCTGAGGTACACTACTGGTTACCTTAAATCTGGCAGATTCACACCCACTATATACCACTTTTTGATATCTGTCTGTTAACCATCCCCTGATCCAAGTCAATAGATTAAGTTTCAATCCCATATTCTCCAGTTTAGGCAACAGCCTATTGTGTGGTATCCTATCAAATGCCTTAGAAAAATCCAACATTATCATAGTGTATTCATTTCCTTTATCCAACTCGGCCGTAACATTGTTATAAAATATGAGCAAATTGCTAAAACATGACCTTCCTTTAGTAAACCCATGCTATTCCCTGCAGAGTATAGAATGATTGTCTACCCATTTCTGTATGCGAGTTTTTACTAACTTCTCTAAAATCTTCACTACCACACCAGAAATACTAATAGGTCAGTACTTAAGTATAAAGAGCTAATAAGCTTCATTTCGGCAATGAAAACATTACTTAAATTAAGGGGATATTAAATCCCACATAGTTTTAAAACCGAATAAGAAACTCAAAGATTGGAATCAGAGAGTTTCTTGCCGAATATAGTAAACTATAAAGTATCGGCGACACTAGCGTTAGCCAATGCAAGTGATCCTAGTATGTAGTACAATACCGGACAATACAGAGTACATAAGTTCTTTTCGCTATACACTTTGGTATTAGGTCTAGCTACTCACTGATGAAGCCTCAAAAAAGGCTGAAACCGGTCTGGGTAGTGACCTCCCTCCATAATGTAATAACAGCATACATTTCCTAGGAAATGTGTTTTTACATTATGGAAAATACCTAAGAATAGCAATCTGAACTTCCCCACCTTTGCAACGAGTTTGCCCGGTATTGCACTACGTACTAGGATCACTTGGGGCACCGAAGATTCATAAAGAAAACAAACCACATCATCCGATAGTTGATGGAAGATCCTCACCTACATACTTACTAGCAAAGCATCGGGAATTTAATGAAAGGAAAAATTAGACAGAGACCTAATTAAAAACTCTCAACAATTTGTGGAAAAAATCAAAAGGATCAATATATCATAAATGGACATTATGGCTAGTTTAGATGTAGTGTCCTTATTCACTGATGTACCGGTCGTAGAGGTGGTCAACATTCTAAAAGATCTCTTCCCTCAGGACATCACCCAGTTGTTTCATCATTGCCTGAAATCAAATTTCTTCAAAGTAAATAACATAGTATACAAACAATCGGAAGGTCTAGCCATGGGTAGCCCCCTCTCACCACCATGCAGACCTATTTATGGAAAAACTTGAAAAGGATATTTTTTCCACCATTTCACCTAAACCGTCGATTTGGTGAAGATATGTGAATGACATGTTCATCGTCTGGAAGGATACCATGGAAAACCTTCTTGTGTTTCTTAATAAAATCAACTCACTACATATTAAGATCAAATTCACTATGGAATTGGAGAAGAACAAAGAGCTACCCTTTCTTGACATAGTGGTGAGGAGAGAAGATAACAATGTCCAACTGTCCATTTACAAGAAACCCACAGATACAGGTAGATATCTACATTATTCGTCTAACCATCATAGATCACAAGAACACAGCATTATTCATATGCTCCATAATAGAGCATTAAGGTCTATTTCGAAACAAGAAGATGTACAGAGAGAACCGTCACAAATAGCTAACATTCTATCTCTGAATGGATACCCGCCTAACATTTTAAACAAATTGCTTTTTAAAGACAACTCCCAACAACGTGGAACAGAGTCCCAATATGTGTCCACAGCTGTCATTCCATATATTAATTCAGTATCAACAAAATCGGTGAGAATGTTAAAAGCTCATAACATCAGAGTAGTTTTTAAACCAACTACCACGATCAGACAAGTCTTAAGGTCACCCAAAGATGAGGTACCTTTCTTCAAATTTCCTGGAGTATATGAAATTCCATGCATGTGTGGCCTTTCTTACATTGTACAGACCTCTAGAAGTTTTGAAATAAGACAGAAGGAACATGTGGGGGATGTCAATCACAATAGAATCATCACATCTAGTTTAGGTCATCATTTCTCAACATCAAGTCATGTTATACATTGGAAAAATAGTTCTATGCCTTACATTGAGAATGACTACAGACACAGAACTTTCAAAGAAGAGGCAGTGGTGCTACGCACAGGCAATAATTTAAATAGAAATCAAGGCACTATTCTTAAAGACATATGGAAATATCTCATCAATTCTCTCAGCTCAAGAACTACAAATGTGAAAAACTACACACTACATGGTCATGTACCGGATTCTGACCGAAGCATTCGAATGCATACATGCCATCAAACATGAATTATCAATTGTAATGGCCTAGCAGTTAAGTCTATGTTTTCATGTAACTTGTTGCATTTGTTTTCACACCAGTACAGCCTTGAAAATGCTAGACAGTGGCTAGTGAAACTTGCTGGCTCTTTGTATTTGTAATCATTAAATCTTATGGTCTTTTAAACAATAAAAGTTCATAATCTAATTTCATTTAAAAATTGAACAAACTGTTCAAGTACTTGGCCACGACTCAACCATAGAATATTATTGTACATTAATATACCATTGTACACTGATTCAACTTCGCTTAAAAGTGAATTAAATTCTCGTTTGTTTAATGCCCTGGCAGCAATAAAATTAGTTACCTTTGTCACAATTCTCATCATATCATCCAAATCCTTTAAGCCTGATTTCACACAAAGTGTCTCCTGATGTATAATACAATGGAAACAAACCAGCAGATGACCAACATATTCAGTAAATTGTTTGATAAAACAGAAATTACAGCCACCCATATTAGGCACGCCATCAGTTGTAATCAAAAATATTTTAGATAAATCTGTTTCTCATGGAACACTTTAACAACAGTCGCATATCTTTACCTGTCGTGTTTTGAGGTAAATTTGCTAACTTCATCAATTCCTCGTGCATAGAATCACCGTAAACATACCTTGCAATAATAGCCAATTGAACTGATGATGTAATATCTGTAGTTTCGTCAAGACAAATGGAAAAACAATGGCATGAGTTCAAGTCTTGTTGTATTTGATTTTCTATACTAGCATTCATTGATATAACTCTGTCTTTAATAGTATTCCTACTTAATGATAACTCTTTCATGCGCTTTACAATAGTTTCCTTATTATAAAAGTCCTCAAATAAAGATGGTGCACACTTTATAAGCTTCTTTAACATAATCACCATCACTAAGTGCTTTCATGCTCAACAATAGTATGTGAAATACTGTAACTTGCAGCTACTAAATTTGAAGGTCCTGAAACAAATTTAATTAAAGTCCCTGATAGCGATTCTGCCAGTTTTAGATGTTGCAATATGTATTCTTTGCGTTCTTCAAAAGTTTTTTATTTTTAGGAGCCATTTGTGCTTAGTTTCAAAATGTCTTCTTACATTCCAATTCTACTCACAGATAGCTCAACACACAATTTACAGAGAACTTTACCGCTTCTATCAATAACACCATATTGTTCAGTACAGGCATCTTGGAAATTTCTTCCACTTCCTTTCTGTGACAATTTTAGTATTTTATTAGTACAAGCTGCCAATGTAAAAGGGTTCACAAATTAAAAAAGAGCACAACAATTATATACAGCAGTAATTAAGCAGTAATAATTAATAAGAAATAACAATTACTGGAAATGAATTATACACCAGCAACTCAAACTTAAGTGGCAGACCATGCAAGACTACCACTACTTCTTTCAGCAGGGTTGATAGATTTATTACAAGTACATTCGTAGCAACCTTGTTACGTTTTACTCTCTATCATGCTACTAAATAGCAACTATTTAGTAGGGTTTTGTTGCAACGTCATCATAAGTTGTTACTATTTGCATTATTTAACAAAACTTACTGAATTTATTGCAACTATAAATATGTTTTCATTATTTACTCAGATAAATTCAATATTTAATGTGCTGCGAATTATATTTTCTGTTAAAGTGGTTTTAAATATGTTTAGAACTTGTATTACTCAATCGAGAGACTTGGAATGCATGCATGAACGAATTTCACACAGAAGTCTAATGAAAACTTTAAGTTTATAATATATAAAGCACATATTTATAAGTTGGTATCATAATACTGATAATTTTTAAGTTTTTATAATATCATATGACTATGTAGAAATTATAATGATTAAGAAAGAAAATGTAAACTTAAAACCCTCATTGTTTATAGGCTAGTTACAAAATAAAATAGAAATAAGCTAACTACAAAATAAAATAGAAATAGGCTAACTATAAAATATAATTCTTTCAATGAACCAAAACCTACCATCGCCTTAACTGAGAGCGATCCTACACGATTTATCGCAGTTTTTTTCATCAGAATACCAATATCTTTCAATATCCAAGGTGTGTCACCTGAAACCCTCACGTGTGTCAGTGCTGACACGCATGTCATAGGTTCACCATCACTGGTATAGATGCATTCAGCAGATGAGGGTAATGTTATCTGTCAGAGTCAACATGGATTTGTAAAGGGGTGCTCTTGCTTTAGTAATATGTTAGCCTTTTATAATAGAGTTACAAGAGCAGTAGATGAGAGAAAGGCATATACTGCCATTTTCTTGGATTTAGCGAAGACCTTTGACAGTGCCACATGATAGACTCATATTTAAGTTGCAGCACATGGTGTCAGGTTGGTCAACTGGATTCAGAGTCGGCTGTCCAATAGGTATCAGAGAGTTGTGTATGGTGTGGCAGTTTCAAGGAGGCAAAAAGTTACAAGTGGAGTGCCACACAGCTCAGTACTGGACCAATATTCTCAGGTGGGGGGGGGGGGGCTGTAACCCCTAGAGAGCACGTCCCCTGGGTGGAGGATAGGGGAGCCTACCGTGTGTGTGTGTGTGTGTGTGGTGGTCCGAATATACTGAATAAGGACTCGTGGACCAACAGGGCCATAAGGGGAAATCGTCATGATTGTAAGGGAAGTGGCACTCCCATGGACCCCTAGCTGGATCTATCCTCTTCTTCTACTTTGAGGAAGGTCCACTTACTTTAATCTTTCCTATAAGGCCTTATCAGCCAACTCTTCTTATATTATGACCCTTATGCTATTAAAGTACTCGAGGGCCATGGGGTCTTTTCATTTCTGGCCTTACAACTATGCCTTCTCTATAAGCCTTACTGTAATTCTTCTATAATCTACTCTTTTCCCTTTAATATACCCTATTCCTCCTATGGGTTTAAATTTGGAAGAAGGCTAGTTCAGAAGCCTTAAGGTAGCAGCCCTACCACTGAACTATTCCATCATCAGGCTATTCCCCTGACATGGAGAACATAATTCTACTTGTAAGCTGACAGAAAAAGATAATCGAATTCAATCTATGGAAAATGATCCTGGAATGGAAATGGTAAAACAAAAATGGAAACGATAAAATATAACACACATAGCAAACTGGAATGTAAGAGGAATAGCATATAAAGAAATAGAATTAGACCAACTATTAAATGAAAGAAATTTTAAAATAGCAGTAATCACTGAAACAAAAAAAAAAAAATTAAAAGGAACTATGAGAACCGAAAATTTTAATGTGATATATAGTGGAGTTGACAGAGACCAAAGAGCACAAGCAGGAGTCATGATTTGGATTCATAACTCCCTTTCAAAACAGTTAAAACATTATAAATTATGATACAAAATTAATAACGGAAAAAACTCGCGCACAAAGATTATTTAATAGTATAATTTTCACCTCTGTGTCACAGGCATCTTCAGTACATTAAGCTCAAATTAAACAATAACTGACAATACCAAAAAGCGTCACCTAAGTAGCTGGTGTAAGATGCCTGTGACACACAGGCGAACATTATACTATTAAATAATCTTTGTACGCGAGTGTTTTCCGTTATTAATTTTGTATCGATATGTCTACTCATTGTATACCTCTTTTAAAACTTATTATAAATTATGGAATGAATAATAGAAGCTAGAATAAAAATAGATAGAGGCTATTTAACAATAATTGGTTTATATGCCCCAGAAGGAAGAGGATAATATTGATTTTTATAATCAGCTACAAAACATATATAATAAAATAAATAAAAATGATTATGTAATTTTAGCAGGAGACTTAAATGCAAGAATTGGAAACACGAAAATTAATAATAATATAGGAATACATGGAGAACACACTATAAACAGGAATGGTAAAAAATTTATTGACTTTATAGTTTATAATAACCTAAAAATAACGAATTCCTTCTATAAACATAAAGACATACATAAATATACTTGGGCAGCAAGAGGATGGAAATCAATATTACATTATTTTATATTAAATGAAAAGACATCAAAATTTTCACTAGATGTTAGAGTTCACAGAGGATATTAAATAAGCAGTGACCACTTCCTGCTTAAAATAAAATTAAGATTACCACCTAAATGGCTACGAGACAAGAAACAGAAAGGAAATTTCAAACATTTGTTTATAAAACTAGACTATTGAATGACACAAATGTACAATGGCTATATGAACAAAGAATTGATCAATATCTAAATAAAATAAAACAAAATGAAGAAATACAATAGCTTAATATAAAAACGATACTAAATGCAGCAGCAAATGAAAGCTTAGGAAAGACCAAAAAATTCAATAAAAAGGAAAAAACTGAAGATCTGGGATGATACAATCAAAGAAATAATGAAAAAGAAAAAAGAAGCCTATTACAAATGGTTAAGCAGTAAAAAGATTAGAAGATGAAATAGAATATAATAGAATAAGAGACACAGCTAAAAGTCAGAAAAAGACAGAGAATCATGGAACAAATTTGTTTCTAATTTAGAACATGATTTATATAAAATAAGATCCAATGTATATAAGATTTTGAAACACTTAAATGCAGATACCAAAGAAAACATAAAATTAAACACTGAATTGAAATTAGAATTTCTAAATTACTACACAGAATTGTGAACAGACAAATATTTTAAAAAAGACAACTGGCAAACAATTAATGAAAAGGAAATAACTAAAGAATTATAAATCAGCCTGAAAGAAACAAGAAATGGAAAATCACCTGGAGAAGATAAGCTAGGTTCAGAACTATATAAATACGCAGGAACAAGATTCAAAGAAAGACTTATTATTTTTAAATAAAATTTATTCAACTAGTATCCCCCAATAGAATGGAAAAAAGCAATTGTGATTCCTATCTTTAAAAAAGGTAATAGAGATGACCCCAAAAACTATAGAGGTATCAGTATACTAAATTCCTGTTAAAAAATATATAGCAGAATCTTACAATAGCAAACTAATGAAATATTCCGAAAACTTTATTTTAGAAATACAGAATGGATTTAGAAAAGGACGATCATGCATAGACCCGGCCTTTTGTCTAAAACTAATAATAGAGAAAAGAAGAGAATACAATTTAGAAACACATATTGCATTTATTGACTTTGAAAAAGCATTTGACAAAGTTAAAAGAAACATATTATTTAACATATTAAAAGAAAGACAAATACCAAATAATATCCTAAAAGCTATCACAAGTATATATGAAAATAATCAAATACAAATAAGATTAAATCACGAGCTATCATATATGAGAGAGATAAACCAAGGAGTAGGACAGGGATGTCCCCTCTCAGCAACTCTTTTTAATATTTACCTAAATGAATTAATAATAAAATGGAAAAAAAACTTTCCATCAAGGTATTAAACTTTCTCCTACTATGAACTTAAACACTCTCCTCTTTGCCGATGACCAAATAATAATTACAAATTCTGAAGATAACTTACAGAAAGCTATTTTAGATCTAATGAGATAGCCAAAGATTATGGAATGATAATATCAACAGAAAAATCAAAAACTAAAGGACAAGATCCAGCATGAACTAAAATAGTAATAGATAACAAGATCTTAGAACAGGTGAATTCATTTAACTACCTAGGATGTATGATCATATATGAAAATGAAAAAGATATAAACGTAAAAATTGCAAAATATTTAAAAATAACAGGTGTAATTAACTGTATATTTAAACCAAACCTAGTTCAAAAACAAACCAGGCTAAAAGTATACAATACATTAGCCCTACCAGTCTTGGACAATAAAACAAAAAGACAAAGATTAATAACAGCAGAAATGAAGTTCACGAGAAAAACTGCAAAATATACCCTATTTGATCACAAAAGAAATGAAGAAATTATGAAAGAATTAAACCAAAAGAACCACAATAACAGAAAAAATTAAAAAATATAAACATAAATGGATGGAACACGTTCAAAGAATGAAAACAGAAAGATTACCAAAACAAGCCTTAAAGTATAAGCCATTAGGAAAAAGAAAACCTGGACGTACTCTTAAATGATGACTTCTAAGGCCGGAACAGGCCATGCTAGGCCAATTTCTTTGATACGCATGATGATGATATCAATGACATTGTCAGTGGATTGAAGAGGGATATTCACTTGTTTGCGGATGATGTGAAGATGGGAAGAGTTACTAGTAATAGTGCAGATGTGGTAGCCCTGCATGAGGATTTGAATCAGCTAGAGAAATGGGCAAATGAATGGGAATGTCGGTTTAATGCAGCAAAATGTACAGTCTTGAGGTTTGGGACACATCGATGGGACACTTCATACTCTATTGGAGTAGTTGTACTGGAGTTGATGATTGATAGAAACCTGAAATTCAGGGGACAAAGTGCAAAGGTGGAGAAGGTAACACAAAGGATTGCTGCAATACTGAGAAGGACACTGACCTGCAGAGATAAAAGGTTTATCATTCCATTGTATAACACCTTGATCAGACCACTCTTAGACTACTGTTCTCAGATTTCTCAGATTTGGTCTGCAGGATTTGAATGGGATAACTTAACTGTGGAAATGGTACAGAGGCGAATAACAAAGATGGTTTCAGGACTGTATAATGTTAGTTACGAGGATCGGCTGAGGGAATGTGGACTGCAGAGTTTAGTGGATAGAAGAAAGAGAGGTGATATGATTGAGACTGAAACTGTTGAGAGGTGGTTACAGGGTTGATACTGGGGAGTTCTTTCGCTTGGTTGAACAGCGGGAAGGACTGATGACAAGAGGCTCATCCCTGGAAGTTACGAAAGGAATCTGTGAGTAAGAGAGTAAGGAGTGGTTTCTTTGCATGGAGGGTGGTTGAACCATGGAATGCACTGTCTGATAGAGTGGTGAGAGCGAGAACGGTCAACGAGTTTAAGGAGTTGTATTGTAGACTGTGTTTCCTAGGAAAGACCTCCCACAATTAGTCTTTTAACTCCATGTAGGCCTGAATATAATAACAACAGAACAAGATTATCAGAAATATCAACAAGCAATGGAGCCCAAAGCAGAGAACCATAAAAAATGATTAGGGTGAATTCATGAATGCAGAAGAAATAGGAGAGATGGACAAGATACTGTTCAGAGTTATCATTACTGCACAGGCACCTCTGCAGAGTCCTATGACTCACTGTGGGAGAACTCAAACTAGCCACATAATATCCATTGTGCTTCTTAAATCTATTAACAGGCAAAGCACTCACGACTGACTCTGGCAACCCATTCTACATCATCTCGATCAACTATAATCCTACCCAACTTTCCATCATCAGCAAACTAGTGAATATCTCCCTTCAAATTATTCCCTATATCATTTATGTACAAATTAAACAACAGCAGTCCACGCACAGAGCCTCCAGAATACCATAGGTCACTTGCTTTCTCCTGGATTCTAATCCTCAATATACTTCTTTTTGGTATCTGTTCATCAGCCACCCTCATCCATGTGTTATCCTGTCAAACACCTTTGCAAAATTCATTAGTATCATGTGCCCATTCCTTTTATCCAACTCATCTGTGACTATTATAAAAATTTAGTAAATTACTAGGGCACGACCAACCTAAGCTATGCTGCCAGTCAGAGTATATATGTATCCATTCATTCTTGGATTCTCTTTTTTGACCAGCCTTTCTAGTACTTTTAACCACCAACACTCCTAAGAACCCAAATTGGTCTACAATTTGCTATATTAATTATACATAATCTGCTCTTAGCCAAATCTCACTAATGCCTATAACTTTTGGCAAGGTTTCACTAATCAATGCCGAAAACTCCTCCATCTTGTTCCTGATACTTCTGACATTAGTATATAGAAATGGCAAACATCCCTTTATTCTGACATCCACTTTACTTTCTGAATTGACTACCCAATTCAATATTCTTGCTTAAGAGATTAGATTCTTCACTTGGTCATTCTCACACTCACTCGCTTCATGGGTGCTTTAACACAAACTCGCTTGCTTCCCCATAATTGCTCAAGTTTCCCTGAATTTGCACATCGGAATGCTCGGTGAACAATGCTCTCTCTCTCCAGACACCTAACATCAAAACCATTCAGATGCAGTCCATCTGCATTGTACAAATCATTCTATCCATCAAACATAGACCAACCACAGATCCACATCATTCCTTCTGCACAATCTATATATGGACTCACTGGCTATCAATGTCCTCCTCAGTTTGCCTCTATCATAGCATGGCAGGAGACTTACAATTTTCACCTTCTCAATCTTCAATTTTGCCTCTACTAACAATTCCTTTACATCATCCCTCATACTATACTTCTGCCTCTCAAATTGTTGGTACCACCTATTCATCTGGTTGGAGTGGCTAATTTTGCCGGTTGGAGTGACTGATTAGTACATCAAGTACAGCTCAAGTGATTATATAGTTGGAGGATTTCAACTATGGAAATATAGAGTGGAAGGAAGAAAGATCATATGGCAGAAGGGAAATAGAATTCATACACCTGTTGAGAGAGAGAATTAAGGCAGCATGTTATGGAGGGGACTAGGGGTGGGAGAGTACTGGACCTAGTCATAGGATTAGAAGAGCTATCCATAACCAAACCAAGGTGACAACATTGTCTGCAACTGACGAAAGTGACCATGCAGTCTTGATATGGGAAATTGTAAAACATGAGGAATATTCTATCAAGAAGGAATATTTGTGGAACTACAAAGCAGGTGATCATGACATGCTTAGGAAGAAGCTTAAATCTTACCATGGCATAAAACACTTAAGGTAAGAATGTTAATACTGCATGGGATATTGTTAACAGTCATCTAGAGGAAGCAGTATTAAATTGTATACCTAGGGTAAGGATGGTTAATCAGGTAGGAGTTAAATGGATGAGTAATATCATTAAGCACCAGCTGCAGAAGAAGAAATTACTGTGGTGGGTATATAGGGAGAGAAAGGTAGCTGGCAAACTCATGAACTCAAGAAAGGAGAACAGCATGGAAAGGAAGGCAAAATAAAATAATGAGAAGAATTTAGCCAAGCAGGACAAAGGAAATCCCAAAGAGTTCTTTCATTATATGGCAAGAGGAAGAATGACTATAGAAGATTAACCTTAATGAGTGATGATGATGATCATGAGGAGACGAAAGCAAATAAAATACAGTTACTGCATGACCACTTTGCAAAACATATCTTCCTAGTGAGTTTACTGCTTTAACCTATGTGACAGACACTGATGCGGGAACAGAGGAGGAGGATGAATTGGAGGCTCTTACAATATTGCAATATCTCCATGTAAACATATCTGTGGGATTAGATGGTGTATCAGGTAGGTTTTGCAAGAATTTGCAAAGGAACTGGCAATACCATCGACCAGGCTATCTATTTAATTGAAGTCTTAGCTGTAATAGAGTTCCAAGGGACTAGAAAAAGGCTAAATAATTCCTTTGCATAAGGGAGGTTCTAAGACTACAGTAGCAAATTATAGACCAATCAGTATCTCAGGGGTGGTGGTAAAAGTACTAGAAAAATTGGTAAAAAAGAGAATTCAAGAATGGGTTGATAAAAATATGATACTGTATAAGGATCAGCATGTCTTGTGAAGGATCAGTAATGCCTTAGTAATTTACTAACATTTTATAATAGAGTAACAGCTCAGTTGTATAAAGGAAATGGTTACATGATGATATTTCTGAATTTCATAAATAAATGCATTTGACAGAATACCACATGGAACCCTGTTACTCAAATTACAACAAATGGGAATGGATATGACACTGATTAAGTGGATTAGAGGATGGCTGCTGGACAGATATCAAAAAGTAGTATATGGAGAGGCAGATTCGAGGCAAAAAGAGATGAACAGTGGTGTTCCAAAGGATTCAGTGCTTGGATCATTACTGTTTCATTTGTACATAAATGATATAGGAAATAACCTGAAAGGTAATATTCAGTTGTTCGCTGATGTGAAATTAGGTAGAGTAATAGTTAATGAAGGCAATGTGGAGAACTTGCAGGACAACTGAAATAGGCTGTCAGGATGGTCCAAAGTTAATGGGTGTCAGTTTAACGCGAAAAAAGAAATGTAAAGTTATGCACCTTGGGATAAACAGATTACAAGCCATTTATCACATTGATGGCATACTCCAGGAAACAGATGAAGCTAGAGATTTAGATAGTAGAGTTAAAGTTTAGAAGACATATTGCCAAGGTAGCACATAAGATTATGTGGCTAGTGAAGATCACATTAACAAGTAGATTAACAAGTAGAGATAAGGAAGTTGTAAATCATCTTTATAAGGCCTTGATACCCATATCTGGATTACTGTGCTCACGTCTGGTCCCGCTGGATTTCTTGGGGATGTGGAAGCAGTGGAGAGGATTCAGAGGTGAGTGAACGAGATAGTGAGAGGCCTGTAGAATGTACCTTATGAGGATAGATTGAAGATCTGTGGATTGCAGAAGTTGGCTGATAGGAGAAAAAGAGGCAATATGATGGAAACATTTAAGTTGCTTAAAGGATTTTATAGGATAGATGAAGGAGAAATGTTTCAGCATTTCGCTAGAGGGACAAGAACAAGGGGTCATCCCTAAAAGTTGAGTAAAGGTGTAGTCAGTAGGGGTGTGAGTACTACACTTGGGACTTCGCTATCTGGTCCCATGGCTGCCAGACACTAGACACATTCCTTAGCCACCTACACAAACAACACAAACGCATACAGTTCACAATTGAAATTGAAAAACACAACACACTTCTGTTTCTAGATACACTTGTCACACATCTTCCCTTGGGCAATCTTTCCTTCACTGTTTACCGAAAACCGACACATACGAGACAATATATACACATAAACTCCTACCACCACCCAACACGAAAACTAGGTATCATCAACACACTAAAAAACAGAGCTCAGACAATTTGTTCCAGTGAACAGGCACTGAAAGACAAATTTAAAATTATCAGTAATAACCTACAACAAAACGGATACAGCCAAAATACTATAAACAAATTTCTCTACAAAACCACAATAAAAAACAAAGACAAACCGGACTACAGTAAAACTATAACCATTCCCTACATTAAAGGAATATCAGACAAAATAAACAGAGTACTACAAAAGTACAACCTCAAAGCCACCTTTAAACCGCCTACAAAATTAAAAAACTTACTCAACTCATCCAAAGACCCACTCCCTCCACTAGCTAACCCTGGAGTATACCGGATTTATTGTACTTGCAACATACCATATATAGGAGAAACAGGACGCACTATTCCTATTAGACAAAAAGAACATTAACGACACATTAAATATAATAATTATGGTGAAGCCGGCCTTTCTGATCATGCCCTGAATACCTTACACAGAATTGACTGGAAAACCACCAGCTGTCTGCATCACACTAGAACATGGTATGAACGAAAATTCAAGGAAGCCTGTGAGATTATCAGCAACCACCCCAATCTGAACAACAATGATGGTTTAAAAATTCCTAACATATGGAAGATATATATTCGACCTTCCTCACCAAGAACTATAAACAGGACTGTAGAAAAATCCAGTATTGTAAATCAAAAATAAGAATTGTAATACTAAAAATAGGACACCAATTGTTTCTGAAAGAAACCCATCTAAAAGAACGTTTATTCCTGTCATTGTAAAAAATAGAATTTAGCTTGATGTAAAAAATTTATTTATTTTTTTTTTATTGTTATTATTTTTTTTTATTTTTTTCACCAGAGGTCACGCCAGTAGAATAACATGTGATCAAATCATTGTTTCTCTAGCTTACAGTTAATGGTGTAACTCAGCTTGTTCTGTATACTTATGTACGCTCCAGATGATCTTGATGTGAAGATCGAAACGTCAGGAAAATAAAAAAAGTTTTTTTAACACGGTTGTAAATTCCATAAAATTTTTAAAATGAATGCTGATCACCGTGTAACCCTAAAAGAAAGGATTGCATCTACTGCACCTGTAACTTATCTTATATTGGTGAAACTGGACATACAATCCCTGTATATAAAAAAGAACACAAAAGACACATTAAATATAACAATTTTGGTGAAGCAGGTCTCTCAGATCACACTCTCAACACCCTACACCAAATTGATTGGAAAAGTACCTGCTCTTACATCATACAAAAACCTGGTATGAAAGAAAATTTAAAGAAGCCTGTGAAATTCTGATTAACCACCCTAATCTCAACAATAATGCAGGCATAAGAATTCCAAGAATTTGGATGGCACATATTCAGCCCACTTAGTATCTAGCATACTTTAGGACTTTAAGCAATTTCAGCTTTTAATGGAAACTATCCCATACCATTTGGATGAAATTTATATATTTTTTTTAATATATATAAACATGTTGCTCTCAAGCCAAATTTAATTTTGTAACCTAATAAATAATAACAGGGCTCTAGCTTTGATGTAGTAAAGGGTTTTTTTTTTTTTTTTTTTTTCCACCTGAGGTCAGGCCAATAATTGTTGTAGCAGTTGGTCAGTAACTTTAGCAAGCTATGTAGACTGTAGTGTAGCTTGTTTCTGTATATATTGTGTATGCTCCAGATGATGACCTTGATATGAAGGTCGAAATGTCGAGTGTGTATTTCGGTATATATTAAAGTTTTCTACTCCAACATGGTAGTTGTCTCCATAAATTTCCAAAATGTATTCTGATCACCATGTAAGCATAAAAGAAAATGAACCCTTATTAATTTCTCCATAATCTTAACCACAGAAAAATGGAAAATGGTCTATTTTACTGTCACCATTCTACCACCACTCTTGCATAATGGCACTATTCACTCCTTAGGGAGTCTTCAAGTTGGAAAATTGTCATTAAACACTCAGGTCCAAGGCACTGTCGGTTCCTTAGCACATTCCCTTAAAATACATGGCAAAATAGCATTTCCAGTATAGTATTTCCAGTATATTCAAAGTATGTAGTGTTCTAATGCACTCTTCACTCATTTCTAATCCTTCAACCTTCCCTGTACCTCAGGATAGAGCTTTCTCCACTAGGATGAAATACACTAATAAAGTGATCACTAAACAGTGCTATAACATCTGAACACTTTCTCCAGTAAGCTCCTTCATATACAATCATATTGCTTTCTACTTTCACCATAATGAACTTGGACCACATTCTTCTTGTTTCTTCTTATTCTAGCCACTTCCCAGGATTAAAGTTTATATCCCTCAACAACTGCTCTAGATGTATATTTTTACTTTTTCCATAACTTCTTGATTCATCTGTAAATGATGTTTAATATCCCTATCTACCTTTTCTACTTGAGGCTTACAATTATGCACATCTGATAACAAATAATACTGCTTCAAGCGCGTTTTTAAGTTGATTATATTTCCATATAAATATTCTTTTCTCCATGAAACTTCCATAGATGAAACCAAAAATGATATAAACCATACATTTCTAAATAGAGCACGGATTAAGCGGACTTATAGGATATACCTAAAGTATTGTAAGCTTTGGACAGAGTTAAGCACTCACCCTATTCTGAAACCCCTTTGTAGTAAAGCGGAAATTTTTTAAAAAAAAAAATTTACAAACCGGATTCATTTAATCCATATTTCATCCATGTCAGCAAAGGTTGGTCGAATGGTCCACGTTGCGAGCTATTAGTAGCCTCTGCTACTAATAGCTCGCAAAAAGTTAAGCAAGTTTGAGCGCGGTTAGTAGTTGGAAGGGTCTATCGTTCGATGCTGTTGGCACACTCTCCCTCGATGAGTCTTTGGACTCCCTGGAGGTGTCACATAATAATAATAATATTTCTCATAATCTGTGTTCGTGTCAACATAATTAGGAAAGATGCCTGGCATACTGCCTAATAAACGGTTCTCACATATTGTTTCTGTAAATGCTGATCTAACATAATTTAAAATCCGCGGCAGCCCATACACACATTCATTCTCACCTATACATGTAGAAATACCAATAAACACTCATATAACAAAATACAACCTCTTTAGTGCATTCTTCTAAACATTTATCTGCAGTTTTCGTGCAGCCTGCATAAAAATCAGAGAATTTCATTTTAACTTCCACTTCTTTCCCGAAACCTAAGTCATCCATCCTTCTTACACGATACTATACTAGATCGCTCAGCCTACGAATTTTCGAAAAGCGCGAACTATCATTTTCCCCATATTAAAACATGAATCATTCCCTAATATGAGGATACAATTATTTGAAATTATTATTATTATTAAGTAATTACTTACAATTATTTAAATATGTGTTTCAGAATTAACGAAATGTGAAATATATTTTGAGTACCAAAGAATGAAAATCTTTCATAAGAATATTTACTGATTTCTGCAAATATGAACAAAAATACTGCTACAAGCAATTGGCATGGGCTTACTGGTAGAAAATAGCATTGTACTTACACTTGCATATTAATCTACATATAAATGTAGATTAATATGCGAACTTTTAGGATATATATTTAGTAGAGCATTAGTACGTTTAATTAAGTAAAAGAACCACCTCCATTATTTTTTTCACACAGATATATTAGGATTTAACCTCTCGTACACTCGACTTTCCCATCACGCAACTAGATTATAATAATAATAATAATAATAATAATAATAAGCTAGGGAACACTATACATACAAGTTTAAAAACAAATCAACTAACGCCTTTTATCCCAGTATAGGGAATAAGAGAGTCCGTTTTAGCCCTATCTAACTTCTGAAGACCAGGGGGTGGGGGTTCAGAAATGTGAACACAAGAGTTCGCACCTGTCTGGGACAGACAGAAAGTTTTCAAGTGACAGTTGGCTTACATCAAGTGTCAGCATTAAGTCCGTTTCCGTTTAATATTGTGATGGGCGTGGTAACGAAGGAGGTGACCGAAGACGCGCCATGGACAATGTTGTATGCAGATAACATCTTGCTGTGTGTAGATTCAAGAGAAGAAGTGGCAGCTAAACTATAAGGATAGAGGAAAGTACTGGAGGAGAGGGGGTGTGAGACTGAGCAGAATTAAGACAGAGTATATGTGTTGCAAAGTGGACGGTGGCCAGCACACAGATCTGGAGCTTAAAGGAAATGTCATCAGGAATGTGAGAGACTTTAGATACTTAAGTTCAACAGTGAAAGAAGATGGAGGGGCTGAGGAGAAAGTAGGATGTAGGATACAAGCGGGTTGGAGGAGCTGGAGAGAAAGATATGGCTGGAGTGCTATGCGATAAGAGGGTGCCGATCAATCTGAAAAAAAGCAAAATCCATAGCACAGTAGTGAGACCAGCTATGACATGCTATGGAAACTGTGGCCCTAAGGGAAAATAACATCAACAGGATGGAGGTAGCAGAGATGAGAATGCTTAGATGGATGTGCAGTGTGACCAGAAAAGATCGTCTGAGCAACGAATAGCAAAAGTTACGAATTAATGAGCGAAGACACAGGAGGCAAGGTTGAGATGGTTCGGTCAGGTGATGAGGCGGGATGACGAATATACGGGAACAAAGATCATGCAGATGGATGTGCAAGGGTGGAGGAAGCGTGGGCTGCCAAAGAACATATGGAGGGAGCTCGTGGAAGAGGAGTTGAGGATAAAGAACTTGTATGTCGTTACAGCCCAAGACAGGAGGTTGTGGAGGGGATTCACCATAAACAACAAACTTACTTAAGTGGGAAAAGGTGCAGAAGAAGAAGATAACATGGACATAAGAAGTCAAATATTTCAGTATGCAGATGACACCGTACTAACAGTAATCTACACAAACTTTAATACGGCTCTCTCCAACAAGACTAGTTCAAGCACCATCGAACCCCTAGTATTTTCCAGTACATGCTGTATCAGATAGTTATCCCTCAGTAATGAATAAAATCCAGTTCCTTCCACACGGGTGTCCTCTCCTCCTTCCAATCAATGTTACTATAGTTGAAATTCCCCATAATAGTTACCGCATTCCACTTATTTCATCAATTAGCCTATGCATACCATCTCCATCACCTCGTTCATAGTAGCACCCAACTGTACATTTTGTTCCTTTAGTCTGAATCTCACACCAAATAGCCTCAAATGAGCTCCTTTCATTATCTTGCGATACAACTTCTATTCTCCTTGGTTGCAGTTCATCAGCTATCATCAATAACACCCCCCCCCCCATTTTATTCTCAATCATGCAATCTCGAAGAAGAAGGTATTATGGAAGAAACACCAAATGAGTTTTTTTAACAGCCAGCTGCATGAGAAGTACAAAGAGCAGGAGAGGTAGTTGTCTAGCTTAATAAGGGTAGCAAAAATGCAGTATGAGTAGCAGTTACCTAAAGCGGCCAAAAAAATCCTAAGGAGTTTTTTCAATATGTGACCAGTAGAAGAAAGAATGATTATGGTAGGATGGGATTGATTGGTGAAGGAATGATAACCTCTGCGGAGGATATAGGTGGGATATTTAGTGAGCAATTTATGAAGGTATTTCACTCATGTGAATGTGACATCGTGCAAAACTTGAAAGCAGTGAGAAAGTAGGAAGAGGAGGAACGTTAGTAAGAGAACAGGAGTTATGTGAGGAATTTAACAGACTTGATGTAATTAAGGTTGTGGAACTTGAGGCTATTCACCATGTGTTTTGAGAGAATATCAGAGGGTTAACAACAGCTTTTGTATATCTTTTCAACATGAGTTTCTCATTGGGCCAAATTCCAAAAGAGGGAAAAGAGGGAATAATTTTTCCAATTTATAAGGAAGGTGACAAGAGTAAAAGCTATGAATTATAGACCAGTCTGTGTGTCTGGAGTTCTGGTTAAGGAATTAGAGAGGTTATTTAGGACTAACATTCTAAATTGGGTTGACAAAAGAAAAATACTCTTTGACGGCCAGCATGAATTTACTAAAGGAAGATCGTGTTTTAGCAATCTGGTTTCTTTTTATAATGAAGTGACAAATACGTTGTATAAGGGTATTGAATAAACAATGATATATTTAGATTTTGCAATTGCGTTTGATAAATTGCCACATGACAAGCTGGTAATTAAATTGGAATGGATGGCACTGAACAGTAGATTGGTTGGCTGGATCGGAGATTGTCTGTCCGATAATTATGAACGAGTTATCTATGGAGTAGCGATACCCAGAAGAGGACAGTTACTAGTGTGTACCTCAAGAGTCTGTTTTTGGTTCATTGCTCTTTAATTTGTATGTAAATGATATTTGGAGAGGTCTGATTTGCAGACAATGCAATGTTGGGGAGAGCTATCAGGAGTAAAGCGGATGCTCTCCTTTACAAGTAAACTTGAATATACTGGCTAAGTGGGTAAATGAGTGAGGTTTTCAATTCAATGTTTCAAAGTACCATGTTATTAAAATTTGGAAGCGGAGATGCGATATAAAGTAAATAATCGGTGGAAATATCTTGAAGAGGTAGAGGAGATAAGAGATCTCAGAGTGATTATAGACAAGGACCTAAAATTTAGGGGATATGTTACTAAAATTGTGAAGACAACACAGCAGATAATGGGTAATCCTATTTCTCCTGCAATTGCCAACTTCTTTATGGAGCACTTTGAACAACGTATTTTTGACAACATTTCTCCTAAACCTTCTCATTGGTTCAGATATTTAAATGACATCTTTGCTATCTGGAATGGCTCTTCTAAAGAACTAAAACAATTTCTCTCTAAATTAATGCCCTTCATCCAAGGATCTAGTACACCCTAGAAGTAGAATTAAATAAGCAGTTAGTCGATTTAGATCTTTTAATTCTTTGCCAACCAGATGATAACCTACACATCTCAGTCTATAGGAAGACTCATACAGGGCATTATATCCATGCTGAATCGCATCACCATCCCAGTCAAAAGTCAGGAACTATTAAAACACTGGTACATCGGATCCACTCCTTTTGTTCTCCAGATTATCTACTACAGAAAGAATTGCAATATATTATTTTCTCCTTTTTATCTAATGGATATAAGAATTCCTTCAGCAAAAGAGTTTGAGTTTAGTTTTTATATATCTTCCTTTTCAAATACCGAAGATATAATGTGTATTCCTCTCTTATGTGCACTGCATTAGTGAACGCTTAGCAAAAGTTTTAAAACCACTAAATATTTTTGTTGCCTTTTGATCAATCAAAAAAATCTGCACCTTCCTTACTACTCCAAAGGACAAGCTTCCATCGCTCAGTTATCCAGGTGCCTGCCAGATTCCTCGCTGGTGTTGGTTATCTTATTTCAGGCAAACAGAAGGATCTGCTTTTATTCGGCTAGAAGAACATTAGTCTTCTATTTTCATACCTTGAGCCTGAACAGTCTGGACCTGCAGAACATGCCATCAACAATAGACATAGAATTCATTGGAACAAAACAAGAGTCCTTCACAACAGTCGGTTCCTCATGGAATGGCTTTATAAAAAAACATGTGAAACTTTACTTCACTCTCCTAATTTAAACAGATCCAGTGGTCTACATCTTTCCCCTTTGTGAGAGATAGTACCGGATAAATCAGCTAACCTTTCTTAACTTTTTAAATTATATATATATATATATATATATATATACATATATATATATATATATATATATATATATATACATATATACATACATATATATAATATATATATATAAACCAGGTTGAAAATTGCTTGGTATTTTTAACATTTATTATACCCAAGGTAAAATACTTTCTACATACATATATATATATATATACATACATACATACATACATACATACATATATATATGTATGTATGTAGAAAGTATTTTACCTTGGGTATAATAAATGTTAAGAATACCAAGCAATTTTTTAAAACCTGGTTTTTACTCCATTTCCCAAGTAAGCAAACAGACAAATAAGTCAAGTTTGCGCCTGCAAGTGATGCAAGTCTAGCTGATCCTACAGGTAGTGCAAGACCAAGGCAACTCGTGGTAAAGGTGGCATGAGCTCTGATCACTAATCTTTATATTTACCCTTAATGACAAAACACATCTCCAAGAAGGAGATGCATGATGTTTTGTATTAAAGGCAAGGGGCCACTACCCAGACCGGTTTCGACCTTTATTGAGGTCTCATCAGTGGGAGCTAGGCTAGAAATACCAAGATTTAGTAATACAGAGCTCATAAGTATTATACCAGAACAAGTTGCCATAAGGTGTTTTGACCTTATTAAATAAATATCTCTGGAGGAGATATAAATGTAGAAAGTATTTTAAACCAGGTTTTAAAAAATTACTTGGTATTCTTAACATTTATTATACCCAAGGTAAAATATTTTCTACATTTATATCTCCTCCAGAGATTTTTATTTAATAAGGTCAAAACACCTTATGGCAACTTGTTCTGGTAAAATACTTATGAGCTCTGTATTACTAAATCTTGGTATTTCTAGCCTAGCTCCCACTGATGAGACCTCAATAAAGGTCGAAACCGGTCTGGGTAGTGGCCCCTTGCCTTTAATACAAAACATCATGCATCTCCTTCTTGGAGATGTGTTTTGTCATTAAGGGTAAATATAAAGATTAGTGATCAGAGCTCATGCCACCTTTACCACGAGTTGCCTTGGTCTTGCACTACCTGTAGGATCAGCTAGACTTGCATCACTTGCAGGCGCAAACTTGACTTATTTGTCTGTTTGCTTACTTGGGAAATGGAGTAAAAACCAGGTTTTAAAAAATTACTTGGTATTCTTAACATATATATATATATATATATATATATATATATGTTATATGTATATCTATATGTTATATATATGCTATATGTTATCTATATATATTAATATATACAGGGTGTTCGGGATAAATTTGACATATTTATAATTAATTATATTTTTCCGTAAGTTACATGTATTAACACACACTTCTCTTCATTTAAAAGTTTGGACCCTTCTTCATTCATATACAAGATGTCAGAAAGGATGGATAGCTGGAACCCACCTGAATCATGGAAGAGAATAACTTGTATCATGATGATTCGTGCCCGCCATCAAAATAAGGATATTACGACTGCTGCCCAATGCTCCCTGAATACAGTAAAAACAATCAGGCATGAACTAGAGACTTGCAATGGTGACTACGAGGATGTAGCAAGAAGAAAGATCTCTTGCAGACGATCTGATTGCGTTCGTACAGCAGAATTCCTCGCAAATCTGCAGGAACAGGTGTTGAAGAACCCTGGCATTGGAATTCGGGCTTTGTTCGTGGAGTTGCTAACTGTAGTCAAGCCCTGGATAACAAGGGTAGCCAATGGTAGGCCGTATGTATGGCAGCAGGATTCGGCCCCTTGCCACACCTCTGGGAAAAGTCAAAAATGGTTGTCTGAAAATTTCTACGACTTCACCAGTCCAAATGTTTGGCCTCCAAACTCCCCAGACCTTAACCCCATGGATTATTTTGTATGGGGCGCAGTTGAAAAAGACACCAATCGCACTTCCAGTAATACAAAAGCCCAGTTAATGGATAAAATTAAAACGGTTTTTGCGGCCCTTCCCAGGGAGACTGTAGCATCAGCTTGTTCGAGGTTCCGAAGCAGAATTGAAGCTGTGATCGATGCTAATGGTGGTTATTTTGAGTAAATCTTGTTGATAGTATTGTAATTAACTCTGCCTGTAATGTTTTTTTGTCAATTCATTAAATTTAATAGATACAAAGAAGATTTTCTTTTTCCTTACGAAACTGTCAAATTTATTCCGAACACCCTGTATATATATGTTAAGAATACCAAGTAATTTTAAACCTGGTTTTACTCCATTTCCCAAGTAAGCAAACAGACTAAAAGTCAAGTTTGCACCTGCAATTGATGCAAGTCTAACTGATCCCACAGGTAGTGCAGGACCAGGACAACCCGTGGCAAAGGTGGAACAAGCTCCGATCACTAATCTTAATATTTACCCTTAATGCCAAAACACATCTCCAAGAAGGGGATGTATGATGTTTTGTATTAAAGGCAAGGGGCCACTACCCAGACCGGTTTCGACCTTTATTGAGGTATCGTCAGTGGGAGCTAGGCTAGAATTAGAAATACCAAGATTTAGTAGTACAGAGCTTGTAAGTATTTCGCCAAAACAAGTTACCATAAGGTGTTTTAACCTTATTATTAAATAAGAATCTCTGGAGGAGATATATAAATGTAGAAAGTATTTTTACCTTGGGTATAAATATGTTAAAGATACCAAGTAATTTTAAACCTGGTTTTACTCCATTTCCCAAGTAAGCAAACAGACTAAAAGTCAAGTTTGCGCCTGCAATTGATGCAAGTCTAACTGATCCCATAGGTAGTGCAGGACCAGGGCAACTCGTGGCAAAGGTGGAACTACCTGTGGGATCAGTTAGACTTGCATCAATTGCAGGCGCAAACTTGACTTTTAGTCTGTTTGCTTACTTGGGAAATGGAGTAAAACCAGTTTTAAATTACTTGGTATCTTTAACATATTTATACCCAAGGTAAAAATACTTTCTACATATATATATATATATATATATATATATATATATATATATATATATATACATATGTTATATGTATATCTATATGTTATATATATGCTATGTGTTATCTATATATTTATATATTTATATATATATATATATATTTACCTTTTTAGTTATCTTACATTAGCTGCATAGGCGGCGCCTTTTGGAATTGTCAGTTATTGTTTAATAAACTTTATTCATGTACTGAAGATGCTTGTGATACTCAGGCGCGAAAATTCCTCTAATGAATAATATTTTACGTGAGTTAATTCCTGTATTATAATTTTAATTAATATGTCTACTCATATAGAATGTTTTAATAAGGAAATACTAAAACATATTCTAATATGTGTTAGTTTGTTCAACAAGGTTTTGTGTGTTAGTATGTCAAACGCTTTAGTTAGGTCAATAAAAACTTGGATGTAGACTATTGAGGTGATCGAGAAAGAAGTCTAATGTATCTAGACCATGGGACCAACTAGAGAACACGTCATCTACATATATTTGCCAGATAGAAGGTTTTAAATGGGGGCAAGAGTCTATGGCTCGTTTTTAGCCATTTTCCAAGTACAAATTGGCAAGAGGGGGAGGGGACCCCATGGAAGCTCCCTCTATCAGTTTGTAGATTTGTTTTTCCAAGAAAATAACCAGAATTAGGGAAATATTGGTAAACAAAATTGTTTTCGAATATTTCCATAACATCCGATAGTTATTCAGACTTTCGGGAATCCTACATCCATTAGTTTTATTTGTTTTTTTTAGTATCAACAGTTGGTCTGTGTTATCAATCTCATGTATGCTGGTATTTTTCGAGATCAACAACGTCTTATAATATACAGAATATTCATTTTTATAAAGGGATGGATATTTTTCACTGTCTGTTGTTTCCGAAAACTAGAATGAAAATGTCCCTATACCGTTACAAAATATTGCAACCTCAACAGATGCTATACTGCATCTGTTGAAACATTTATGTGCTTTCTCCTAACATCCGCTTTCAAATTTTCAGTTCCAGAAAACATGTGAAACAGCTGTTTGTAATACAGCCATCGTATACAGAAAGCGGTCAACTCGTGACAAGTAACAACTTTCAGATGGATTGGTTGACACAATTACCAATCACTGCCGCTAGGTGCCCACTATGCTTCTAAAGTCATCTAGGGCTAATTGGCTTTACCAAAGGCGTTAGCGAATTTTTGTCCTCCAAAGGGCATATCGTTGTGAATGGAGAAGAAATACCTATGTAATTTACTTCCTTATAATGATAAAAGCGACAGTTGAGTTTATTAAAGCGAATGGGCACATTCATCCTGCTGAATTTCGCAAAGGTATTTAACAAATATTTTATGAGATTTAACAGATGATTTTCGTAGGTATATTCCTATCTTATATTCGTATAAGAGGAGCCCTGCCAGAGCTTCAACGTATGTCAGCTGCGTTTCTTCCAAATTAGCTGAAGTTCTCTAGTTTAAAATCGAGACTTCTTTCACTGCTCTGCCCATGCTGCATTCCTTACACAGTACAACTAAACAACATAACAGCATCAAATATCCTGGCGTTTACTGTCTTTGGTACAACAGCAATTTGCTCTAATTTTGGAAAGACTGAAAAATCTACTAAATTACATCTAGAAGAACATATGAGAGAGATACCGCATATGGCAGATCGAAAGCCAGCGCCCACTTTGTAATCACGTCATTAATTCTGCTCGTCTTAATGATGTAAATTGTACCACTCATCCAGTAATCTGGAAGAAATCAGAGAACTTCTTTAGATGCTATGACTCGTCTTCACTCCATTACGTAAATCTTTATACTAACCTCAGCTATAATCTCTCTGGTTACCACTTTTTATTCAACTGTAGCGTTCAATCGACCATGTCCGAAAATTCGTGCCCAACTTAGTCTTCTTTTTCTTCTGCAGCTTGTCCCAATTAAGTTGGGTCGGTGTTAATGAGGAGTGTCCTCCACATCCTCCTTGGGCTGTCACCACATCCAAGTTCTTCATCTTCAAGTTCTCTTCTACCAGCTCCCTCATTCACTTCTTTGACCGCCCACGCTTCCTACTTCCTTACACATCCATCTGCATGACCTTTCTTCCCACATTTAATCCTCCCTCCTCATTGCATGACCAAACCATTCTCAACCTTGCCTCCTGTATCTTGGCTCCTAAGTTCGTAACTTTTACTTTTCCCTCGCATGGTCATTTCTCAGACGGTCCCTTCTGGTGACACCGCACATCCGCCTAAGTATTGTCATCTCTGCTACCTCCATCTTGCTGATGGTATTCTTCTTCAGGGCCACAGTTTCCATAGCAGACGCATAGCTGGTTTCAATACTCTCCTATAGGTTTTGCCTTTTAAATTGATCGGCAACCTCTTATTGCTTAGCACTACAGCCATCTCTCTCTCTCTCTCTCTCTCTCTCTCTCTCTCCAGTTCCTCCCACCTGCTTGCATCCTACATCCCACTTCATATTCAGCCCCTCCATCTTCTTCCACTGTTGAAACTAAGTATCTAAAGTCCCTCACCTTCCTGATGACATTTCCTTTAAGCTCCAGATCTGTGTCCTGGCCGTCGTCCACTTTGCAACACATGTACTCTGTCTTACTTCAGCTCAGTGTCATACCTCTCTCTTCCAGTACTTTCCTCCATCTTTATAGTTTAGCTGTCACTTCTTCTCTTGAGTCTGCACAAAGCAAGACGTCATCTGCTTACAATATTGTCCAAGGCGCCTCTTCTCTCACCTCCTCCGTGACCACCTCTATCACAATAATAAACAAAAACGGACTTAATGCTGACCCTTGATGCAAGCCAACTGTCACTTGAAAACTTTCTGTCTGTTGCAGACAGGTTCGAACTCTTGTATTCATATTTCTGAACATCTCCTACTTCAACCTGACATATTTCTCAGGTACCTTTTCTCCCACAGACACCTCCAGACTTCTTGCCTTGGCACTCTATCGTATGCTTTCTCCTGATTAATAAACACTAGAAGTGGCTTCCATTGTTTCTCTTAACCTTTTGCATCATCTGCCATAACCCAAAGATAGCATCTGTTGTTAATCTACCAGGCATGAAGCCAAATGTTTCCTTTACAATCTCCACTACCTTCCTCAATCTTCCATCAAGAACCCTTTCTAGCATTTTCATTGTATTGGACATCAAGTGTACTCCTCTTTAATTGTTACAGTCTTGTGCATCCCCTTTACCCTTGTAGATGGGGACAAGAGTACTTTCTCTCCATTCCTCAGGTATATTTTCCTGTTGGCAAACTTTCATGAACAGGTCCCACAGCAGGTCATGCCTCCACTGGAATCCTATCTGGGGCCCACCGATTTTCCATTCTTCATCCTCTTCGTGGTCTCCTTCACTTCCACTCTACTGATGTTCTTCACCATCCGCTCAGAAGGCTGCACATCTTCTCTGGTAAATTTTTCTCTCTCCTTCCTTTGTTTCTAGTTGATCATACAGATCTTGATATGCAAAGGCTTCACCTCTGCCACACTCTTTTGTCTTCTTGCTTTATCTCTCTGTACACCTCTTTGTCCTCTTCCACTCTTCACTCATCCCACTTCTGCTTTGCCTTCCTCTTAGCTGTCACTGCTTCTTGTACATTATTATTCCACCAGCACCAACCCTCCTTCTTTTCTCTAATCTTTCCAGATGTCTCACGAAGAACCTTGATTGTACTGCTCAGGATTACTTTTGAATTCTGTTTCCACCAATCCTGTACACTTTCCACTCCATCCGAAATCGTCTCTAACACCCTCTCCCTAAATCGATTCCTCACACTCTCTTAAGCGAAACCACTTAATTTTCTTCATCCCATGGCTTCCAGAGGTTCTTTTCTTCGATCTCATTTTAAAGTCTGCGCACAGCCGTCGGTGTTGTTGTGCCACTTGATCTGTTGGAATTACCTTATAATTTGTTACGCCCTTAAGATGTTTTCTTCTAGTCAAAATGTAGTCAATTGGTGAGCTGTTGTTACCACTTGTAAAGGATAGAAAATGTTCTTCCCCCTTGTAGAAAAATGAGTTCACAATTTCCACATTAAACGCTACTGCAAAGTCCACAATCTTCTCTCCTTCCTGGTTCATCGTTCCCACTCCATGGCCACCATTTACCTTTTCTCAGTCTCTATTCTCTATCCCTATGTGTCTGTTCAAATCTCCTCCGACAATCACCATCTCGTTTTCTTCCAGTTCCCTCATCTAACACGTTCCAAAACTCATCTTTCTCCTCTGCTGTACAACCAACTTGAGGGCAGTATACACATAAGACGGCCACTTGCTCTTCTTCAAGAACCAATTTCATTTGTACGATCCTGTCGTTCATTCTACCCTTCCAGTATTTCGCCGTTCATTCTGCCACACACCACAATTCCGACACCATATCATCCCTCTTTATTCGCTCCAGAGTAAAACAATTTATATCCATCTCCCAGTTCCTTTTCCACCTTGTCTCCTGCACACATAAAATGTCCAACTTTCTCTTCCTCCTCATGTCTACCACCTCTCTTCCCCCTTCCAGTCATGCTTTCAACATTCAGTTTTCCCACTCGCAACATCCACTCCACCTGCTGGGATCGCTTCTTGAACCGCACTCGCCCTTAATGCGGTAGTCCTCGTCCATTTCTCGCAGCTGCTGGTGATGTGGCTGTGCATCGCTTAAGGGTACGCCCAAGCCCTTATTTCACTTTCCCTTTGACTCATTTGTTCAGAGCTAGAGCTGGCAGTGAAATTTTACGACCCGATGCCCTTCCTGACGTCAACCTTCGCCATTTATCTGGGCTTGGGACCGGCACCTCTTCAGCCTGTTCTTGCTTCTCACCCTACCAAGGCTATTAGATTATTCCAGGGATAGGGGTGAAACTTTCCTATCTTGCTAAGTCATTTCGTCTTATGCAGCCACCGAAAAAAGCAAGCAAGAACAGGAGAAAGAAACAAAGAAAGAAGGGGAGGGACCAGTCTAAAGATAATATAACAGCTGTATTACATGAAGTAAGGCCTGGTCCAGCATCACGTTCCTCGGGTTTGCCATGCTCGTACTCTTAAGTGAGCACTTGAGGAATATACGTGCCCAACAATATAATGATATCTGGAACGCCTTCAAATGTCAGTAATACGTTGGCGATTTCATTTACAGCTTTTATCTTCTAATTTTTTGCATTACACGTTTCATATAATGCAACCGATGAGGTCTTCTAAGAAGATGAAACTAGTTGTGTGCTTTAATGAAATAAAAAATAGCACTTATATATCTCTTGGTTTTCAGTAATTTATTTACTTTAGATAAATTATTATTATTATTATTATTATTATTCCTGATACCTCCAAGGAGTCCGAAGACTCATCGTGGGAGGACATGTACAACTGTCTCTATACCTAACCTCTACTATGAATCATCTCCATCAACGCCATCTACTGCCCACTTCCAACACCACCACAACTAGTAATTTTTGTCTGTAATTTGCGTGTGTTCTGAACGGCCGATTTGTATGTATGCGGGATAAAAAACCCGAGTTTCCGGGAGAAAAAACCCTGCTACCTCCATATGAGATCGGCTAACTCACCTTCGATTGAAATCGACCAGATAAAGATTCCTCCCGTAGCGACGAGAATCGAACTTAGGCCTATTCCAATCGAAGGGCACAATGTACCATCGTTCTTCCAATTGCGCTACGGAGGCAAAAATTTAAAGGGAGAATGATATCGCATGCTGTTTACTATATTAACGGAACTGAACTGCAAGAAGTTGATGAGACAAGAGATTTGGGAGTTATTGTGGACAGAGAACTTAAGTTTAAACGGCATATTGCAATGATTGCCAAAAACATCACATTAAATTACATGGTTGTTGAGGAACACACTAATAAGCATGGATAGGAACGTTATTGTTCTACTCTATAAGGCATTAATAAGGCCGCTATTGTGCACAGATTGGTTATGTGGATGTGGTGGAAAGGATTTAGACGCGGGTTACAAAGATTGTTGCATGTCTGTGGGATGTTCCCTATGAGGATAGATTGATGATCTGTGGGCTCCAAAAACTAGCTGATAGACGTGGGAGAGGAGGTGTGATAGAGGTATTTAAATTGTTAAAGGAATTTTACAGGATTGATACTGATGATATTTTTAAGACCAGTGCAGGAAGTGAGAGAACGAGGGGCCATCCCTGGATATTGTCTAAGAGTGTGGTTAACAAGGGTGTTAGGACTAAAGTTTTTACTTGGAGGGTTGTGAATCGGTGGAATGCTTTGCCAGAGGTGGTTGTGAATGCCTCAACTGTGAATGAATTTAAGGAGAGGTATGACAGGTATTGTGTAAATAATGGTAAGTGTGTCAATGTCGTGTCTCCCACGATGAGTCTTTTGACTCCATGGAAACACCGTTTAAATAATAATAATAATAATAATAATAATAATAATAATAGTAATAATAATAATAATAATAATAATAATAAATTTAGCAGCCTTTAGCAGCCGAGTAAATCAGTTATATACCATTAATCAAATTTTTTCGGCAGAGAATATCATTTACGATCGTTTCTTTCTGCTTCAGAAGTATTTGCTTAAGTCCCTTCTCTCTAAATTCATAATTGTATATATTTCATAAAATAACTTCCATCAGTTATAAATAATGTTAAGGTGAATTTAAGTTTAAAAATTAATTAAAGTTATATAATATAATAAGCGTTCGAAGCTATTTAATATACAGGAAAGCCATTCTTTTGTATCTATTTCAGAAATTACTTTACTCCCACTGAGCGAAATCAATGATTTAAATTTGTAATGTTATTGATTATTATAAGGCCTGACAATAAATTTAAGTCATCGGATTGTCAGACACCAATATTGTTAACGGAGGCGCTGGTGTTCTCCTTCTACTCCCGAAAGGTGTAAAACTTTCAATAAAAGTTGGATCTGGAAGAATCGCTTTCAAGTTTACCAGCGAGCTTTATGCAATAAATAAAGCACACGAAGCCTACTTAAAATTATTATTATTATTATTATTATTATTATTATTATTATTATTATTATTATTATTATTATTATTATTATTCCTGATACCTCCAAGGAGTCCGAAGACTCATCGCGGGAGGACATCTTCAACTATCTCTACACCTTACCTCTACTACGAATCAACGTCATCTACCGCTCACCTCCAACACCACCACCACTAGTAATTTTTGTCTGTAAATTGCGTGTGTTCTGAAGGGCCGATTTGTATGTATGCGGGATGAAAAACCCGAGTTTCCGGGTTTATCATCTCAACAATCTGTGGGAATTATAATTTACAGTGACTCAAGATCAGCTATGGAGGCAATCAAAAATGGCAATGCCAAGATCGCACAAGACACCCATAAACTCTTAAATGAACTGAAGTGTTGAGGAAAATCATTTTACAATGGATTCCTGCTCATGTAGGCATTGATTACTATGAAGCAACTGATATATTTGCAAAAGAGGCCAGAGAACTCAACCAAGAAACTCACATGATAACTCTTGCTGATGCTAACGCTCGAGCAAAAGCTAAACTAATTCCACTGAAATCTGTGTTATAGGAACAAATTCCCGATATTAATGCTGACAGAAAGACCTCCACCATGATAGCAAGACCACGAACAGGACATTATAGAGGAATGAAGATCAATATAGACGATACGAGAACATATAGAAACTGCAAGAACTGCCCAATACTGAACTGAACCCCACTCACATCAATTACAGCAGCCTTGCAATAAATAGATCCTAATTCTGTATAACAGCTCTATACAAACAAAATCATCGGCATAGCCAGAGCAGTTCAACGGCACACGGAAACATCTAAGACTCTTGAAAGGACAAGACGACGACGACGACGACGACGACGACAACAACAACAACAACAACAACAACAACAACAACAACAACAACAACAACAACAACAACAACAACAACAACAACAACAACAACAAATTTAAAATTCTCTCATCAATGCCGGCAAAGGTTGGTCGATTGGTAGAGCCTCTGCTACTAATGGCTTAGTTAAGTAAGTTTGAGCGCGGTTAGTAGTTGGAAGGAGCCAATCGTTCGATGCTATTGGCACACTCTCCCTCGAGTCTGTGTACTCCCTGGAGGTGTCAAATAATAATAATATTTTGCTTTTCTGTTTTCAAATGCTAATTTCATCTCTTTCCCTGGTGTTCTTCGTACGAAACTTGCTATTTGATAATGCATGAAAACGAAACTTGATTGTAGCATGGCAATCATCAGTAACTGACGAATAATGATTACAATGATGATTGACGAAAGAAATCCACTGAAATAAGACCTTTTTACAACAATTTCAATATGTTTGTGCAATTTTAAAGGTTTATATTGTCAAGTAAGTAGTTCAGCTATTACAGTATCATAATTCGAATTTTACATCTTGCACGTGTTAAGGTAAATATCTATAATTGCGAACCTTCGAGTTCGTGATTCGTCGTATGAGGTCTATTTGACATAACGTATTTAGGAGAAACTAGAAAATAACATGGCGCATTGGAATTTCCCCTTCCTTCAAATCCTCTTATTTTATTTTTTAGTAATGTGCATGGTTTTTTTTATCTGTTGTAACTTTTAATTATATTTAAATCCAAAAAGTCTCCGTAACGAGGACAGACGTTGATGTTTTCAAGCTATTTCAGACCTCCATCTCACATTAATTTATTTATCTGATTTAGAAGGATAAATCAAGTGATTTATCTTTCTAATTCTGAGAATGCATTCTGATATTATTTTTCTCATACAACTTTTCCCTATGATTTTCTTTTGTATTGCATTGCCCCCAAGATATTTATTAATCTCTGCAATGTAGTTCCCCAATATATCTTTCCTTAACTAATCTGAAAACTCTAAATTGTAACCCATCTCCAAGGCTGAAAACTGCATGATTACTCACTCTTCAGTTAGGTACAAAGTGAGTTTGTGGATAAAAGATAACACAAATTGAGAAACTTATATACACTGCCAACCAAAGAATGAAAAAGAGGAATGTTATCTTTTGAATGTTATTGTCACTGCAATGTTAAAAATAAGGTAGATTACTGTAGATCGAGCACCAAGAAGGATATACACAGCACAGTCTTGCCATAAATACTGTTACAATTTCCTCAGACTGCAGTGCTGCCTACAGAATTAAGTGAGCCTGGTTCCATTATTGGTTCTGCGTGTAGCTAACATTTACGTGTTTATCAGTTGAGAGAGTTCTAGTGGTATGGGTTAACATGCAGTGGGAAGATTATGAGAACCATGTAACTAATAGCATTTCATAAGGTTTGAATGCAGCCACCTGTTATTTTTAACACACTAAAAACACTCGGGATCAGTAGGATGTATGTGTATCAGGCTATTAACCGTTATAATGATACAGAAGACTATATCCAACCCAAAGAACTGGTTGACTATGTTGCATTCGGATGCAACAGCTTGTGAGGGCTGTGAATGCATGCCTCCCTGTGATGTTGCAAGAGATGAATGCTTCTCAGAGAACAATACAACATGTACTACTTGATGACCTAGTGGTGAGAGCCTGTTATCGTTCTACTTTACACTTTCTAACATCACAACTTATGAGCAGAGTGTAATAAAATCAAAGGCACTTTTCCGGAAGTACGTGAACAACAGATACAGAGATATCCTCTTCACAGAATCATTGAAGAGTCGTTTAAATGCCAAAACAATCTGGTATATGCCCTGGATGGTCACCTCCCAGAATTCAGGGAGGTGATCATCATCCTGCATGAGTGAGTGATGGTTTGGTGGTGGTGGTGGGTGATGTGACATATCAGGGGGTATCCAAGTTGCATTTCTGCAAGGAAGGGGTCAAACTTCAAAAGTGTATCAGGACATGTTGCTAGAACCTGTGGTATGGGCCCCTGAACAATAACTTGTTTCACAGCAGTAGGCGGTGGACCTTCTGACAGGATTCGATGCCTACCACTGTGAAACAGTTACTTGTTGAAACAATTACTTGTTTCACAGTGGTAGGCTGTGAAATATCACCATCTGATTGGCCATCTGGAAGTCCCAATCTGAATATTTTGGACTTCAGACTGTGGTCAAAACTTGAGAGAGAGAGTAGCATGCAAGAAAGGACACCCTTGCATCACCAGTCTGTTGGTAGATTTGGAGTGATCAGTGGCAGCATTTTCATTGGATGTTGTGCATACCACCATCGATATGTGGTTTTACAGACTTCGTGTATGCATGAAGGCAAAAGAGAGACATTTTAAAAATTGACTGCTCCTATGTGCATCACCTCTATACATGTGGTTTGTATGTGCTAAAAGCTGTAAATGATTTGCGGATAGATTGAAGGTTTATGTGCTGTCTAAACTTAGGTATAGAAGAGAATAATAACACTAATCCATGATACTTAAGGGCATGACTTGCCTGGAGTGGCTTTCATAACTACAGTTTATTATTATTATTATTGAGGACCTCCATGGAGTCACATGACTCATTGTGGGAGGCCTATCCAAGACAACACAAAATCTATCATACTATTCCTTAAACTCATTCACCATTTGTGCACTTACCACCCTATCAGCTAGTGTCAACCCTGTAACCACCTCTCAGCAGTTTAAATGTCTCAATTAAATATCTCTCCTTCTTCTGTCTATCAAATTTTGCAGTTTACATTTCCTCAGTCTATCCTCATACCTAACATTGTACAGTTCTGATATTATTTTTATCTGCCTCAGATAAAATCCTTCTGATCACAGCATTGTACAATGGAATCACAACTCTAATCTGTGCTGGTCAGCATCCTTCTCAGTACTGCAGCAGACCCCCTGAGTTTTGTTTATCACCTTTGCAATATGTCCCCCTCAATTTCAGGTTTCTATCAGTCATCACTCCAAGGTCCCCTGCCTTCCCCACTTCTTCAGTACAGTCAATGCCATACTTACACTTTTCCCCAAGGAGGGCAAGGCCCAAGGTGCTACAGTGCTCCTGAGCCTCCCTCATTGTTTGGGGCTCTTAAATTGACCCTAATTTTTTGGGGTTCCCCAGCTAGAGCCTCGTGCACCTGTGCATAAGTATGACCCTAAGTACAGTTCCTCCAACAGAGAATGTAGCCTCCCATCAATAGATTCCAAACTACCAGACTTACAAAGGATCGCAAAGGGATATTCAATTGTCTGCAGATGATATAAAGTTGAAAGGGTTGCTAGTAATAGTGAAGATGTGGTAGCATTTCAAAAGGATCTGAATAATCTGGACTTCAGACTTCAACTAAACTTATATTTAGTTGAATTAAACTGATATCCCATTCATTTATAATAATCATTTATAACACGCTAACCACTCGGCCAGCCATTTAAAATGCCAGTGGCGGTGGTGGTCGGTGGTAGATGGCGTTGGTGTAATTGCAGTCAGTTGGTGAATTATGAGTGGTGGAAGCAGAGTTATAGAGTGGATGCCCTCCCTCGATGAGTCTTTGGACTCCCTAGAGGTGTCAAATAATAATAATAATAGTCACTATTATTCCTTCACTTTCCTTCAAAATCATTAGAACAAGAACCACTGCTAACCAACATCCTTTTACAATCTGTCTTGAAGCTTGCCGATCTTCAATGCTTTCTCTTTCATTCCATCTACTTCTGTTCTTCAAAACGGCCTTCTCCAAAGAATACAACCTTCAGCTCTTCAGACAAAATGTGAATAGATTTCTCCTTTCTTCTTATCCTCTTGCCCACACATGGTACTAATCTGTTTATAGGTCTTGTGACCTTTCATGTATGGTATAATATATGAAAACAAAAAAATTGCTCATCTATCCAGCTTATTCAGATCCTTTTGAAATGCTACCACATCTTCACTCTTATTAGCAACCTTTCCAACTTTAAGTCATCTGCAGAGAACTGAATATCCCTTTGTGATCCATTGACACTGTCAATAATATAAAGGTTAAACAATACTGGTCCCAGTATTGAGCTCAATGAGATCCCCTGTAATAACCTTTTGCTTCCTTGATACTGTTCCTTCATATACAGCCATCTGATATCTGTCAAAGCCAATCCAATATTCACTTATCCTGAAATCTAAACATGCTATAACTTAATAAATATCAGCCTATCATATGGCATCCTGACAAATATCATTGTATAAACCAAAAAAATATGGCAGCATATACCTTTCCCTGATCAACTGCTCTTGTTACTTTATCATAAAATGCAATCGGATTACTAAAACACAAGTGTCCCTTAATAAATTATGCTGACCTTCACAGATAACATTATCCTTATCTGCTGTGTATGATCTTCCACTAATTTCTTCAATATCTTAACAACTACTGAAAAAAAGGCAAACTGGTCTATAGTTTGACACTTCCATTCTACTACCATCTTTATGCAAAAGGTTCCACTCCTTGGGCTTTTCCATAGCCAGACTCTCACATTGAAAAGCCAGTTCAACGGAGCTGTCATTTCTGTAGTGCATTTCTGCAAAATCCGTGGTGAAATCTTATCCAGTCTGATTGCTTTATCCAGAGTACTCAGTATTTGAACCACACTCTACTCTTGTTTTTCTAAACCTTGAACCTTCCCCATCCCTCTAGTATATTAAAATTTACTTCTCTAGAATGAAATACCCCGATAAAATAATCATTAAGAAACTCCACTATAGATATGTACAATGAAGTGGTAACATCTGTAAGAAGTTGCTGTGGTGAAACTGAATATTTCTCAGTAAAAGTTGGGCTACAATAGGGCTCACTTTTAGTACATATTTGTTTTCATTGATATTAGATGATCTTACTGAATTGATGCGGGGAGAGGCACCATGGTGTATGATGCTTGCTGATGATGTAGTTTTGATTGAGCATACAAGAGAGGTCTAATTCAAGATTGGAAGAGTGGAGGAAGGCTTTGGAATGTAACAAGCTAAGATTGAGTAGGACAAAAACAGAATATATGGAGTGCTGTTTTAGTGGAGAAAGAAATGAAGAGAATATCTCAGTAATGATTGAAAACTATATTTTGGAGGAGAAATAGTTTAGGTATTTAGGCCCAGTGTTACAGAGAGATGGTGAGATTAATGATAAAGTGACTGGTAGAATTAATACGGGATGGTTAAACTGGAGACAAGTGAGCACTGTTTTGTGTGACAAGCATGTCCCGATTCATCTAAAGGGGAAGTTCTATACGTCAGTTGTGAGGCCTGCTATGTATGGATCAGAATTTTGGGGCGTAAAGAAAATACAAAGGATGAATGTGGCAGAGATGAGAATGTTAAGGTGGATGTGTGGAATAAAGAGAAAGGATAAAATTAATTAGAAATGAATTTATCAGAGGTAGTTTGGGAGTTGTACCAATAGTTGAAAAAATGGGGAAAAACAGGTTAAGATGGTTTGGACATGTTGAACAGGACTCAGCAGCTGAAAGTGTAAATAGGACTCTGAACGTAGATGGGAAGAGGTAAACGGAGAAAGACATTGAATACTGTGGAGCAACTGAAGAAATGGCACAAGATAGGAAAGAATGGAAAAAGAGGACTCACGAGGCCGACCCCAAATAGATGGGATAAGACACAAGAAGAAGAAACTCCACTATGTTCTCTGCATTGGTCACTCCACTCCACTCCCATCTTTGTCAATTATTCTTTCACTGTCATTCCTCCACCTGCTGGCCACATAACAAAAAACCTTAGGACTTTCCTTGGATCTCAGGGCCGGTCTCTTCTCATGTTCAAGTTTTGCTTTCTTTACCATAGTCACTATCCTGACTTGTGTCTTATATTAATGGATCTGCTCTCCACTCTTTTCCCTATATCTCTCTCATAACTTTTTTCACTTGCAATTCCCATTTGATATCGTTTGTCATCCACTGTAGACCAAATTGTGTTCTCCTTTTTTTTACTTGAGGTATACATCTTGCCATTGCTGATAATAAATATTTCTTTACTAGTTTTCATGCTAATGATATCTCGCTCTTCCAATTCCACCATCTATGGAATTGACCTGTTTAAAGAAAGGATTTTTAATTATTTTTTTATATTAATCCTGTCATAGAGATGATCTCTGTTCAACAGTTATTTTTTTTATTTTGGTGCAATGACCTCTTTTTTTATTATTTCTTTCAGAATCCAAAAAAATCACTGACTCAAAACCCAAATACAAAATAAACACATTTAATGAAACAAAAACAATATATATATATTTCAAACAATATTACATAAATATAACTATAGAATTAATTGGATCTAAGGCCTTTTTTTAAAATAAACTTACACTTAAGACTAAACACTTTGTTTGCACAATGACAAAATGTTTATAGTCAGTTTCTTTCTCTGTCAAGGCCCTTTTCCGAAGATATATGACTTTATTCTTCATTTTCACAGGATCCTTTCTCATCACTCATGTAGCACACATTAATTCTACCTGACTCAATTCTGTCTCCTTTTTAGTAGAAATAATAGTTAGACCCGGCGTCTTTAATCTTCCTAATCAGAGTTTTCTCGAACATTCCTTTAGAATGTAAATAACAATTTCTTCTTTTATTGGCTAATGCTTATTTACAGTCTTAACTCTTCCACTTTAAAAACTCACAGTTCTGATTCCCTTTTCGGATCTACTATTGATCTTCCAATTAGCATTTCCTCGAATATTCCTTTTAAAACATCTATAGCAATATTTTCTTTTATTTAACAGCGCCTCCGTAGCGCAATTGGAAGAACGACGGTACATTGCGCCCTTCGATTGGAATAGGCCTAAGTTCGATTCTCGTCGCGACGGGAGGAATCTTTATCTGGTCGATTTCAATCGAAGGTGAGTTAGCCGATCTCATATGGAGGTAGCAGGGTTTTTTCTCCCGGAAACTCGGGTTTTTCATCCCGCATACATACAAATCGGCCCATCAGAACACACGCAATTTACAGACAAAAATTACTAGTTGTGGTGGTGTTGGAAGTGGGCGGTAGATGGCGTTGATGGAGATGATTCGTAGTAGAGGTTAGGTGTAGAGAGAATTGTAGATGTCCTCCCACGATGAGTCTTCGGACTCCTTGGAGGTATCAGGAATAATAATAATAATAATAATAATAATTTATCAATACTTATTCCACTTTGAAACTTCATAGTTCCACGATTCCTTTTTCGGAATATACTATTAATTTTACTCCGAATCTAAAATATCTGCCGGGCTGAGTTCTAATTTCTTCAAACCGCTACTTTGTTTATACCCATTGCTCTGATATCGAACGCTGTTCTTGTCAGCTGCTGTCAATCACACATCAAACTTCTCGGCGAGCATGCGCACTCCTTGAAAGTGGCAAGCGAGAAACTAAGTACAATGGCTGACACGTTGTCTCCGTTAGCGACAAGAGAATGTCTTCAAAAAACACAACTTAATATTTTAAACTACAATAAAATTGTTTAAAGTAACACAACTATTCAAATCCGGTAAGTACATCAAATTTTAACTGCTTTACATATAAGCAGTACTTTTGACAAAACAATTTCAATAATGGGCACATCGCAAGTGTCGACAATGCGTGTTATGAAACTAAAACTAATAAACAAATTAACATAAACCATTTGTAATAATATTCAGAATTTTAAATTATGATTATTTTTACAGTCCAAGCTGATTTCTAAGATTACCATAATTAATCGCTTGCCTTATAATTCCATATAAACTCCTTTCTCCTTGATGCTCCTGCATGTCTAGTTCACTCTCCAAGTTAAACTTACATGGTCACTCTATTCAACCAGGGACATCTCTGTTACAAACAGATCTTTTGATGCCGTGACCAAATCCAAAATTCATGAGCCTCGTGTTCCTTCTGCTACATGTTGCCTAAGATATTGGTCCCTCAAGAATTCCAGAAATTCCATTCCCTTATGCAGTTTACTCTTTCCAATTTTTACTGCTGTAGTTAAAATCTATCATAATGATCATTCTTTTTGCACTCACAAACTCAATTGCCTAAACATCTCCTGCTCTTCATCCTTTATGCCCCTAGCTTATAGCAACACTTTACTAAATTTGTCCACCTCATGCCATGTGCTCTCTAAACCATTAGTAGCATTGCTCTCCAAATCCTCCACTCTCAGATGACACAGCTCATCACTTATTATAAGCAGTACTCCACCATCACGTTTGCCCTTCTGATACTGCTGAAAGATGCTGTATCCTACTACTTATATTCCTTTCATTTTTTGGAAATTATGGAGACAACTACCGTGTTTGAATAAAAACTTTAGTTTACTATTACTAAAATTTTACAATTCGACGTTTCGACCTTTATGTCAAGGTCATCTTCTGGAGCGTACAAATATACACAGGAAACAAGCTATACTACAATCATACTGGTTCGTTAAAGACACTGACTAACTGCTACCACAATTGTTGGCCTGACCTCTGGTGGAAGAAAAAAAAAAAAATTATACATCAACACTAAAGTCCTATTATTTGTGTTGTCTACTATATACATATATTAACATTATATTAACATCATTCCAGCCAGTTGGAGTGGAATGGTTTCTAATAATAGCAGATTGGCTAGAGTCCTGACTTGTGTTGAATCTTTCAAATTAGGTTGGCTGAATGTGTGCCATCCAGATCCTTGGAATTTTCATACCATCTTTATTGTTGATATTTGGGTGGTTTATCAGGATTTCGCAGGATTCTTTAAATTTTCTTTCGTGAAAGAAAATTCACAATTGTTGGCCTGACCTCTGGTGGAGAAAAAAAAAAAAAATTATATATCAATGCTAAAGTCCTATTATTTGTGTTGTCTACTATATACATATATTAACATTATATTAACATCATTCCACTCCAACTGGCTGGAATGATGTTAATATAATGTTAATATATGTATATAGTAGACAACACAAATAATAGGACTTTAGCATTGATATATAATTTTTTTTTTTTTTTTTTCTCCACCAGAGGTCAGGCCAACAATTGTGGTAGCGGTTAGTCAGTGTCTTTAACGAACCAGTATGATTGTAGTATAGCTTATTTCCTGTGTATATTTGTACGCTCCAGAAGATGACCTTGACATAAAGGTCGAAATGTCGAATTGTAAAATTTTAGTAATAGTAAACTAAAGTTTTTATTCAAACACGGTAGTTGTCTCCATAATTTCCAAAAATGCATTCGGATCACCGTGCAAGCCTAAAAGAAAGGATATATTCCTTTCAGTATATCATCTTCCTGAAATCATGTTTCACTGATCCTAGTAATCTTTGGACTTACTGAGGTTATCAGACGTAGTTTGGGTGTTGTACCAATAGTTGAAAAAATAGGGGAAAACAGGGTTAAGATGGCTTGGACATGTTGAACAGGACTCAGCAGCTGAAAGTTGCTGTACTCCGCTACTTATATTCCTGTCAGTATATCATCTTCCTGAAATCATGTTTCACTGATCCCAGTAATCTTTGGACTTACTGAGGTTATTAGTGCCACTAATTCATCTCCTTTATTCTGGATAATCTTAGCATTTGTATAAAGAAACATCAACACATTGTTAGTGTTTCTCTGCTTATCACCATTCCCTTCAGACTCCACTGGATTCTGCATTACACGTGTTTCTTTCACCCCCCCCCCCCCATGATTATTTTTACAAGAGGCCAACCCTGCTACCATTCATCCTGATAACAGTTTCCCTGCACCAACTCTTACTTGTATGGAGAACAGTTCTTTTTTGGTCTACCTCTTGATCATCTTCCTTTATTGTTTCCATTCAAGTTATATTTGGTAATCTCCGAGGCTGGAGGTGTCCAAACCATCTTAATTGTTGTTTAAGAATTATATTTATTATTATTATTATTATTATTTGACACCTCCAGGGAGTCCAAAGACTCACTGAGGGAGAGTGTGCCAACAGCATTGAACGATTGGTCCCCTTCCAACTACTAACCGGGCTCAAACTTACTTAACTGAGCCATTAGTAGCAGAGGCTCTACCAATCGACCAACCTTTGCCGGCAATATTTGTAATATCTTCTCTTTGGTTTAATTCATGTTTGATTTGCTCATTTACTTTGTGTTCTGGCCAGTGAGTCTTATTTATTCAGCATCAGAAGATGTATTGATATAATTTTTAACTGATCTAATTGCAGGAGATTTTAATGCTGGAGTAGGGAACTGAACTTTTAAATCAAAATGGAAACAAATTAAGAGATTTCTCATTATTTTATAAATTAAAAATCACAAACACATTTTTCAGAAAAAAATATCCATAAATATACTTGCAGCAGCAGTGACTACGATCATTAATAGACTATATAATTGTTAACAAAAAGCTATTTTCAAAAGAAAGAGACACAACAGTTTGTAGAGGCAATGATATATATTCAGATCTTTATCTGGTAGTCTCAGAAATAGCAATACAAGGAAAATGGAAATCACAAAAAGCATAAGAATCTAAAGAAAAGAAAAATGTAGAAAGAAACTACAAAACCTACCTACTCCAGAAAGATACTATTAGGAATCTATGTCAAAACATTGACCGAGTACTCATCTCAAATTCCTGTTCCTTCTGACAAGTTGCACTCCCCTTGATAAGGATGGACCGGCATTTGGGCCTAATACATATAAGGTTAAGACACTGCCACTTACTTCACGGCACTTAACCAATTTTTTGACCGGCCTGGCTGGCCGAGTGGTTAGCGCATCCACTCTCCAGCCAAAAGGCTGCTGGTTCGAATCCCACCATGGGCATGGATGTTTGTCTGAAAGTACTAGTGGTGGTGGTCGGCTGTGGATGGCATTGGTGTAGATGATGATGAAGGTAGCTGCGGTTGGTGGATTGATGGATATGGAGAGTTGTAGGGTAGGTACCCTCCCCTCAATGAGTCTTTGGACTCCCTGGAGGTGTTATATAATAATAATAAATGAAGAATGGATAAACATAAGGAAATTAATAAAGCAAACAGCAGAAGAGGCTCTCGGGACAAAAACAAACACCAGAAGAAAAAAAGAGGACTGAAAATTTGGAATGATGAAACATCTACAGCTATAGAAGAAAAACAAAAAGCTTACACACCACATTTGCAGAAACAAATACCAGAATCACTAAAAGTTTATAGAAATAAAAGAAATATTGCAAAAAAAAAAAAAAAAATTTAAGAAAAGCTCACCAAGATTGTTGGGATAGATTTATTAGTAATATTGAAAATCATTGCTTATAAATTATTATTATTATTCAGGCCTCCATGGAGTCAAAAGACTCATCGTGGGAGGTCCTTCCTAAGAACATAAAGTCTGTCAAGACTCATCGAGGGGAGGTTCCCCCTAAGAAACACAAAGTTTATCATACCACTCCTTAAACTCATTGACCGTTCTCACCCTCACCACTCTATCAGGCAATGCATTCCATGGCTCAACCACCCTCCATGCGAAGAAACCACTCCTCACCCTCTTGCTCACAGTTTCCTTTCGTAACTTCCAGGGATGGCCTCTTGTCATCACTCCTTCCCGCTGTTCAACCAAGTGAAAGAACTCCCCAGTGTCCACCCTGTAACCACCTCTCAACAGTTTAAAAGTCTCAATCATATCACCTCTCCTTCTATCTGCCAAACTCTGCAGTCCACATTCCCTTAGCTGATTCTCATAACTATCCTTGTACAGTCCTGAGACCATCTTTGTCATCGTCTTTGTATCTTTTCCACAGTTAATTTATCCCCTTCAAATCCTGGGGACCAAATCTGAGAACAACAATCCAAGTGTGGTCTGATCAGAGACTTATACAATGGAATGATAACCCTCTTATCTCTGCAGGTCAGTGTCCATCTTATAATTGCAGCAATCCTCTGTGTTACCTTCACCACCTTTGCAATATGTCCCCTAAACTTCAGGTTTCTATCAATCATCAAATGAATGAATAAAATGAATAAAACATTTGATTAAATCAGAATAAGATGTAGCAGAATTTTCAGGAATCTCAAAAGAAGAATGGATACAATATTACAAATAATTATGGTACAGTCTATTCCTTAACAACAAAGAAATAGAAAATAAAATTCTAAGTAATGCAGGAAGACTTATTGGAGATGATGGAATTGGAAGAAGCTTTATCAACAACAAAAAAATAGAAAAGCAGCAGGAACAGATAGTATTACCTCAGTATTGATTAAGTATAGTGATATCTCTTTTAAAATAAGATTCCTCACCTGTTAAATAGTTGTTGGATTATCTGTAATATACCCTCAAGAATGGAAAAAGGCTAAATACTATCAGTTTTAAGAAGAGAAATAGAAGTTGATGTGAAAAATTACAGAGTTATTAACTTATTAAATGCATCATATAAGTTTTACAATAACATTTTAAATAGAAGACTTGCCACTTTTGCTACTAGAGGAACAGGATGGATTTGAGAAGGGTAGCAGTTGCATTGATGATGCAACTAAAACTACTCAGGAAAAAAGAGAAGAATTTAATTTACAGACTATCTATCATTCGTAGATTATGAAAACGTCTTTGACTGAGCTAATAGAAAAAAATTATGGAATATGATAGAAGATCGAGGCTATCCAAAATAGTTATTAAATGCAATTAAAAACCTATATAACAATACAACTGAAATCATAAATATCACTGAATACATAGCAGAAGAAATAGAAACTAATCAGGGAGTCAGACAAGGATGTAGCCTTTCTCTTACTTTATTTAATATAGATATATATATATATATATATATATGTGGCGATTAGTTTTTACTCGGTTGTTATACATTTCAAAAACAATGGCACGCCAGTTGGAACAACTTGAAAAATACAACGTTTTTATGTATCGATTATGTGAGGCAATTTGTACCTGTAATTTCCAGTTTGTTTATTTAAATAATTCAATGTTTATTAGTATTCCTTTCCTTTATAAATACCTGAAGAAGGCTGCTATATGCCGAAACTAGTAGTATTTATCATTAAAATCTTTATATGTTATCTCGGTCTTGGAGTCATTAAATCTATTTTTTTGAAATATATATATATATATATATATATATATATATATATGTATATATGTATATATAGATGATAAGGAAGTGGAAATCTGTAGTAAACCAGGAATAAACAACAGTAAACACAATACTTTTTTCATATGATCAAGTAATTATACAAAAATCAGAAGACGATCTACAGAGATCCGTTCATAATCTACAGCAGTTAACTAGTGAATACAATTTATGAGTCTCATTAAAGAAAACTAAAACTATCACATTCTGGGGTAAAATAGTAATTGAAAACTAAACTCTACAACAAGTAACACCTTTTCAATATATAGGATGTGACATAACATTTGATATAAACAATAAGTTACACTGTTTTCAAGCAATCTCTGGTATTATAAGGCGATCAACAAGAAAGGAAAGAAACAATAAAATTTTATAGTCTTTTATCAAGTCATGGCAGTACCAACAATACTATATGGATCAGAAAGTTGGATAGAGAAGAAAAAAAAGATGAAAGTAGAATACAAGCAGCTGAAATGAAATTTCTTCTTCATCATCAAATTCTTGATATGTACCCTCAACAGATGTACAGGATATGATAGTACTACATGAAAAATTTACATCATTATTAACTTCCTATCTATAATTTTCCTGCAAATCAATCTGTTACCTGTCAAGACTCCAACATTATCAGATCTTATATTTCTGTCCTCTGAGGCACTTTTTATCGTATCAATCCACCTATATCTCAGTCTTCCTCTGGGTTTTTTTCCTGCCAACCTGACAGAGGACAGGTTGGCAGGAAAACTTTCCTCTCAGGTGGTATGGTCATTTAAACATTTTGTTTAAATGACCATACCACCTGAGATTAGCTTTGCTAACACATTCCGTTGTAAATTTTCTCTGTATTTGAATTAGAAATAAACTAGCAACCTATCAACTGTTTAAGAACATCGTAATAACCAAATATCGGATCCAAAGCATAGATTAAGACGAAATAAGATCCAACAAAATGGCGCAGTCGACAGGACATTTGAAGATTACAGGATGTGTCAAAGGTCATAAATGTAACGTTCTATTTGACACAGGTTGTAATGCCTCAACCATCAGTAAGCATTATTTCCTAAAATTAGGAGATAAATTATGGAAAAACGTTACCAATTTAAGGAGACCCGTGAAGATTACCACTCTCTCTCTAATTCGAACTCTACAGCATATGAGAAAATTCGCACAAAAATTTATATACCAGAGATCAACCTGTGTGTATATCAAGATCTACTTATAGTTCCTTTCTCTCCTAGCTTGAACACTCACATAATATTAGGAACAAATTTTATAGAGAAGCATCACTTCTCTTGTGATTTTTCTAGAGGTGAAATATCCCTAATGAATAGAAAAATACATGTTAAAAGAAACAATAAGTCTGAATGCACAGGAACAAAGCAACTGACAAGAAGATTTTGTGTACCTAATGAAGAAGAACGACCTAATCAAGTGCAATCATCTGTGGATAAACTAACTGTGAAAGATATGGATTCAAGCTCTACTATACTTAATCAGCCTGTTATTCAACTTGACACTGACTTGACATCAAAAGTTCAAGTGTCTGATTCTGAATTGGATTCTGAATGAAGAGAAATTTAAATTAGTAATACTCTCTTCAGAATCCAACATAATTCACCATGGCAAAGGCTACATTTGTAAATATTATTTAATGTAAATCACTTATTTATTAATTAATATTCATATAACTACCTATAAGTTGATTTAATATTTAATTATTTAATCAAGAATGTGTACTAATAAAGAAAAAACTGTATTAAAATATTATTAAGCTATTTTATTTATTGCTATGTTAATATTATAGGAGTTTGTATTTAACTGTGCATTAATTGAAATGTAAATATTCTTTATTTGTTCCTGTTTGTAGAGGTATAACGTTATGCAATGCCTCAATTTTATTATATTTTGTTTTGTTGTCATGGAAACATATGTTAGATAGCTTGCATGAGTTTGGAACAGAGCGTGAGGGAGAATGTTGAAAGTTTACTGGAAAGGATTTTAGTTAAAGAGAGCACAGGAAAATTTATGCAGGAAGAAGGGATATATAAGCTAGGAATGTTGAAAAAAGAGGGGATATTCTAATTTGGCATTCGGAGAAGGAATCAAAAAGGAGATTGATTCGGTAAATCAGAGTGTGCTAATAGCGAGTCACTCAAGTAGCTAATTAAAGTCTACTAGTCGAGAAGTGATTAACTAATAAGTTGCAGAATAACAAATAAAGCAACGGAAGATAGTTAAGTGACTTCTGAATGACTAGCGATACTTGGTTGAGATTTAATTTCAGGGCCGACCTTTCAAGGACACATGGAAACTTGAAGCATAGCACGGAGTAACTAGAGAATAATTAGAGGCAACAAGGTTGAGTTTGATTGCTGTGTTAAGAATTATAGTGCCTAAAAGATTAATTGAATGCCGGAGGAATGGGCAACTGTGCATATAAAACTTCAAGTTAAGGAATTATTGTGTGTTACCTTAGTTCATGAGTGATTAGTAGAATATTGAATTAGGCAAGTGATGTCTAAGATAGTACAAGCATTGTACTTCATGCAAGAACGTTTAATTGTGTGTATTGTGAGCATTAATTAATTCAGTTATTACTAAGAAGATTTGTTTTAATGAGTGCTGTTAATTGTTTAAAGTGCATACAGTTACAAAAAGTGTTCACCTATAAGTAGATGAAGAAGGAAAATTATCGGTAAGAATATTCCAACCATTGATATTCCTATGCAGAGATATGTGTGAGTTTCTTCCTAAAATATCCCTATATTAACAGTAACGTTTTTGCAGAGATTAGCTGAAGTGTGGATTTAAAAGTGTATACTTGTGAAAAAGTGTTGCCACCATTATATTGTATTTGAAACTTAAGTAACTGTGAGATATTTGTGTAATTGGTTACTGAGGAACTTTATGACTTTGAGCTTTACCAAGTGGTTAATTGAATTTTGTGAAAGCTGTGTTTAAGACAACAGATTTACCATTGCTTAAAATTATATGACTGTATTTTCAGAAGAGCTAAAATGTTTATATCTTATTTAGTGATTTGAACTTAAGTGTATAATTTGTGATTCTAAATTAAATGTTTGTTTTGTTAATTTAAAGTTGTATTTTGCCTGAATCTCTTTTCCTGCACCATCCATAAAGATATTCGAACCAAAGCGGGAGAGATAAGTAAGTTAAATAAACTCGGCCTGTAAACATAATAACAACATATAAAGGAGAAATAGTTGAGAGTTGGTTTTTCTTCAATTCTTGAACTAATTCAGATATAGAGTGGCGCATATAAATATAAATTTTCTCTATGTTTGGATTAGAAATCAACTGGAAACCTATCAACTGTTTAAGAACATCGTAATAACCAAATATTGGATCCTAAGTATAGATTAAGACGAACTAGGATCCAACACATACCACCTGAGATTAGCTTTGCTAACACATTCCTTTGTTTAGTCATTAACACATTTCTGGATGCTAACAATGTTAGGTACTTTCCTAATATCCTCGTTTTTAATATTGCCACTGATGCCATCTGTTTATGCCCATAATCTTTATCATATCTGCAGTCTCTAGTCTTTGGTCTAGTGTTTTATTCTAATCCAGCTCTCAGATCCATGAGTTAAAACTGATTTGAACACTGTCTTGTATACAGCTAGTTTTGACTAATTTCTCTCTTATTCCATATAAATTTATTCAGTTGACTTCCTACCATACCAGCTTTGCTGATTCTGTTGTCTATTTCCTTATTTAATTTACTATCTTCACTAAAAATTGCGCCTAAGTAGCTGAAATGTTTTACTTGTTCTATAGGTTCTCCATTCACAATGCAGTTGATATTTTCAGTGTTTCTGCCTATTTTCATTGTCTTGTTACTGCTGACTCTTCACACCGTATCATTACAACAGTTATTAATTTAGTCATGAAATCTTGCAGACTTGTAGCAGATTTATTTAGAAGTATAACATCATCTGCATAAAGCAAAGAGCAGAGATTAACATCTCAAATTTTGATATCACTTTTAATACCACTTTCCTTCTTAATGTGATCCATGTAGAATAACATGGATAACATGAATAACAGATGGAATAAAGTACATCCTTGTCTGACACCAGATTTAACATTAAACCATCTTCCGGTACTTCCTATAGTTCTAACACTGCTGATTTACAACTCAAATAAAGACTAAGTATTGCTTGATATAATGCCCCATTGACACCATATAACTGTAGTGTTTTGAATAGCTTCTCTCTTGGCACCTTGTCATATGCCTTTTCCAGATCTGCTAATCTTAAATACAGATATTTGTTATATTTCCATGATTTCTCAACTGTTTGTCATAAAGTGAAAATCTGATCCTGATAGCTTCTATTTGGCCTGAATCCAGCTTGTTCTTCACTAAGCTTTTCTTCCACAATTCTTCTCAACTGTTTCTCAATTATACTTGCATAGATCTTGTTATTATATTAAAATTTATTTCATAAATATTAAATTTATATGCTGCTCAACTTCATCCTCTTCACACTACTTGTCTCTCTCAGTTGTCATTCATGCATTTCTGATATAACACTGCCAAAGTCTGTTATGCTAATTTGCTAAGCTCTTCCAGTTTTAGGATAAGGTTGGTGTTATGCCTAAATACTCGTCTGTAATGAAGCAGGATGAAAAACTAAAGTTCTGTTAGGAAAACCATGTGAAGCTGGCTAACTCACCTTCATAGAAAAGCCCTGATAAACGTTCTTTGCATGCACATGGCATTTAATTTTTTTTTTTCTCTCAAACTGGTATATCAATCCCAAATGAGAGATTGGAAGATTCATAGCACATCAGCTATGTGTAGTCACACAGCAGTGATGCATTTTATTATTATTATTATTATTATTCATGCCTCCATGGAGTCAAAAGACTCATTGCAGGAGGTCCTTTCCTAGGAAATACAGTCTATCGAGATTCATCGCGAGAGGTCCCTTCTAGGAAACACAAAGTCTATCATGCCACTCCTTAAACTCATTGACTGTTCTCGCTCTCACCACTCTATCAGACAATGCATTCCACTGTTCAACCACTCTCCATGCAAAGAAACTACTCCTCACCCTCTTGTTCACAGCTTACTTTCGTAACTTCCAGGGATGGCCCCTCGTCATCACTCCTTCCCGGTGTTCAACCAAGCAAAAGACCTCCCCAGTGTCGACCCTGTAACCACCTCTCAACATTTTAAAAGTCTCGATCATATCACCTCTCCTTCTATCCACCAAACTCTGCAGTCTGCATTCCCTCAGCCGATCCTCATAACTAACATTGTACAGTCCTGAAACCATCTTTGCTATCTGCCCTTGTACCCATTCCACAGTTAATTTCATGATCATCTTCATCAAATTCCTGCCATGTACCCTCAAGGGGTGTACAGGATATGATAGTACTACATGAAAAAAATTACATCATTACTAATTTCCTATCTATAATTTTCCTCCAAATCAATCTATTACTTGTCAAGACTCCAACATTATCAGATCTTATATTTCTATCGTCTAAGGCACTTTGTACTGTATCAATCCACCTATATCTTGGTGTTCCTCTGGGTCGTTTTGCTGCCAACCTCGAAGAGAACACTTGTTTTGCTAATCTTTCTTCGCCCATTCTGTTTAAGTGACCATACCATTCCTGGATGTTGACAATGTCAAGTTCTTTCCTAATATCCTCGTTTTTAATATGATATTGCCATTGATGCCATCTGTTCACGCTTATAATCTTTCTCAGGACTCTCATTTCTGCTGTCTCTAGTCTTTAGTCAAGTGTTTTACTTCTGACCCAGCTCTCAGATCCATAAGTTAAAACTGGTTTGAACACTGTCTTGTATACAGCTAATTTAGTGTTCTGACTAATTTCTCTCTTATTCCATATGAATTTATTCAATTGACTTCCTACCATACCAGCTTTGCTGATTCTGTTGTCTATTTCTATATTTAATTTACCATCTTCAGTAAAAATCGTGCCTAAGTAGCTGAAATGTTTTACTTGTTCCACAGGTTCTCCATTCACAACACATTTGACATTTTCAATGATTCTGCCTATTTTCATTGTCTTTTGTCTTTTTATTGCTGACCTTCATACCATATCTATTACAACAGCTATTCAATTTAGTCAGAGAATCTTGCAGACTTGTAGCGGATTTATTTAGAAGTATAACATTATCCGCCTAAAGCAAAGAGCTGACATTAACATTTCCAATTTTGATATCAGCTTTAATACCACTTTCCATCATAATGTGATCTATATAGATAATGAATAACAGAGGGGATAAGGTACATCCTTGTCTCTCACCAGATTTAACATTAAACCATCTTCCTGTACTTCTTTCAATTCTAACTGCTGACTTACAACTCAAATAAAGACTAAGTATTGCTTGATATAATGCCCCATTGACACCATATAATTGTAGTGTATTGAATAGCTTCTCTCTTGGCACCTTGTCATATGTCTTTTCCAGATCTAGAAAACTTAAATACAGATCTTTGTTATATTCCCATGCTTTCTCGACTGTTTGTCGTAAAGTGAAGAACTGATCCTGATAGCCTCTATTTGGCCTGAATCCAGCTTGTTCTTCACCAAGCTTTTCTTCCACAATTCTTCTCAACCGTTTCTCAAGTACACTTGCATAGATCTTGCCAGGTACACTCAGTAGGGAAATACCTCTGTAATTCTCACATTCAGTTTTATTTCCCTTTTTATATATGGGTACTATGAGAGCTCTACTCCAATCATCGGGAATTCGTCCCTCTGTCCAGGCTTTCTGAAATATGCAGTGCAGCATATTTCATAAGAAAGCATCCTATCAAATAAGTCAGCTTGTGCTCGTAGAGAATACAGAGACAAATGCAAGAATGTTAAACACTCTGTAAAACTAGCTAAATAAACGTCATGGGAGGACTTTGGCAAGAATATAGAAAATAAATATCAAGAAGATGGCAAAATATTCTGGAGGTTGTTGAAGAAGCTTAAGAATGGAGGAAAGAGCGCTGTAAAAGGAATTAGAGATGATAAAGGTGACATGAAAACAGGAGAAAAAGATATCCTTGAAGTATGGAGTAATTGCTTTGAAAACTGCTAAATGAAACAAGCAGTGATGACAGCACAGTGGTAAAAAACACACAGTCAGGAATACATATCCATACTTGAAGTAGAAAAAGCCATCAAAGGGTTGAAATGTGGAAAGGCAGCAGGAGTAGTTGATATTCGACCAGAAATGCTGAAGTATGGTGGTATAAGAGTCTTACAGTGGATGCACTGCATAGTTCAGAAAGCCTGGACAGAGGGACGAATTCCCGATTATTGGAGTAGCGCTCTCATAGTACCCATATATAAAAAGGGAAATAAACCTGAATGTGAGAATTACAGAGGTATTTCCCTACTGAGTGTTCCTGGCAAGATCTATGCAAGTATACTTGAGAAACGGTTGAGAAGAATTGTGGAAGAAAAGCTTGGTGAAGAACAAGTTGGATTCAGTCCAAATAGAGGCTGTCAGGATCAGATCTTCACTTTACGACAAATAGTCTAGAAAGCATGGGAATATAACAAAGATCTGTATTTAAGTTTTGTCGATCTGGAAAAGGCATATGAAAAGGTGCCAAGAGAGAAGCTATACAATACGCTGCAGTTATATGGTGTGATTGGGGCATTATATCAAGCAATACTTAGTCTTTATTTTAGTTGTAAGTCAGCAGTTAGAATTGAAGGAAGTACAGGAAGATGGTTTAATGTTAAATCTGGTGTGAGACAAGGATGTACATTATCCCCTCTGTTATATTCATTATCTATATGGATCACATTATGAAGGAAAGTGGTATTAAACATGATATCAAAATTGGAGATGTTAATGTCAGCTCTTTGCTTTATGCGGATGATGTTATACTTCTAAATAAATCTGCTACAAGTCTGCAAGATTCTCTGACTAAATTGAATAGCTGTTGTAATAGATATGGTATGAAGGTCAGCATTAAAAAGACAAAGACAATGAAAATAGGCAGAATCATTGAAAATGTCAACTGTGTTGTGAATGGAGAACCTGTGAAACAAGTAAAACATTTCAGCTATTTAGACATGATTTTTACTGAAGATGGTAAATTAAATATAGAAATAGACAACAGAATCAGCAAAGCTGGTATGGTGGGAAGTCAATTGAATAAATTCATATGGAATAAGAGAGAAATTAGTCGGAACACTAAATTAGCTGTATACAAGACAGTGTTCAAACCAGTTTTAACTTATGGATCTGAGATCTGGGTCAGAAGTAAAACACTTGACCAAAGACTAGAGACCACAGATATGAGAGTCCTGAGAAAGATTATAGGCGTGAACAGATGGCATCATTGGCAATATCATATTAAAAACGAGGATATTAGGAAAGAACTTGACATTGCCAGCATCCAGGAATGCATTAGCAGAACTAATCTCAGGTGGTATGGTCACTTAAACAGAATGGGCAAGGAAAGATTAGCAAAACAAGTGTTCTCTGCCAGGTTGGCAGCAAAACAACCCAGAGGAAGACCAAGATATAGGTGGATTGATACGGTACAAAGTGCTTTAGATGATAGAAATATAAGATCTGATAATGTTGGAGTCTTGACAAGTAACAGACCGATTTGGAGGAAAATTTTAGATAGGAAATTAATAATGATGTAATTTTTTCATGTAGTACTATCATATCCTGTACACCCCTTGAGGGTATGGTACATGGCAGGAATTTGATGATGATGAACTCGTTTTACAGCGCTCTTTCCTCCATTCCTAAGCTTCTTCAACAACCTACAGAATATTTTGCCACCGTCTTGATATTTATTTTCTATATTCTTGCCAAAGTCCTCCCATGACTTTTGTTTAGCTAGTTTTACACAGTGTTTAGCATTCTTGCATTTGTCTCTGTATTCTCTACGAGCACAAGCTGACTTATTTGACAGGATGCTTTTTCTTTTCCTTCACTGCCTCTTTAACTTCCTGTGTCCACTAGGGAGTTCTGATTTTTTTATCCTTGCAGACAACCTCACCACATGCCTCTCTGGCAGAATCAATCAATATTTTCTTCAGTTTGCCACTGAATCTCCAAGGTTTGATTCCTGTTCTCAAACTCTTTCATTTTTTCTTCAATAATCTTTGTGTATTTTAGTCTACAGTTCATATCTGAGAGCTGCTCAACTTTTATTCGCTTTAAAACTTTCTTACATGTTATTCTTTTCAATATGAAATTCAATTTTATCCTGCTCAAGACTAAATAGTGATCGCTTCCAATTTCAAATCCTCTGTACACTCTGGTGTCCAGCACCAGGGAGAAAACATCACTATCAACAATAACATAGTCGATGAGACTTTTCTTATTCCTTGCCTCTTCTCTCCATGTGAATTTGTGCACATTTTTATGTTAGAACGTGGTGTTAGCAGTAACCAGTCCATGTCCTGAGCAGAAATCCAACAGATATTTGCCATTATTATTAGATTTGCTCTTTTCTCCAAATTTTCCCAAAATATTTTTGTATATCTCACAATCATTTCTTACTCTGCTATTTAGATCCTCAACACGGACCAACTTGTCCTTTTTCATTGTGTCAGTTGCTTTTTCTAAATCCTCAAAGAATTCTTCCACTTCTACCTCAGTAGAACTTCTGTGGGACCATAGGCACAAATGAGTCTCATTGTCCAGTTCCCCATTCTCATATTTGCCCACGTTACTCTGCTTGAGACTGACTGCCATTCAAGTAGATTAGCCTCGTATTTTGTGTTGAATACTATGGCTACACCTTCTTTTCGTTGATTGTCATTTCCTGAATATAACATTTTGTATTTACTGCTCAGAAAGATCTTACCAGTTTTTGTCTTTTTTGTTTCAGTCATCCCTATTATGTCGATCTGGTGCTTATCTAATTCCTCAGCTAGCTCCATTTCTTTGCCCTTCAGGCTTCTTATGTTGATAGTACCGATCTTTAATTCTGGTGATGTTGAGTTGGGGTTTGTTTTCAGATTTGTTCCAGTAGCTGACTTTTCGCTGTTTGCCCTGGTTCCCTGGCGAAAACAACTGGGGCCTTGTTTAACCGGGCGACGCCCCAGCTGGCGTGAAATTTTGTCATGTCGTACCATCATTTTTTATTTTGGTTTAACCAATAAGAATACAATTTGGTCGGCTAAATCCCAAATTGCTAGCCCATCCTCGTTCGTTCAGTATCAAAGTAGATACCCAACAGGGTGCACCATGAGAAGTTGAGGATTGGACATTAGGTCAGAATTCCTGGTAGGTTCTACACATTCCTTTAAAGACAATGTGGAGGTCTCCTCTCAGTTATACAGCTTTGACCCTTAAGCACCCCCACACAGTTAATTTATCCCCTTTAAATCCTGGAACCAAATCTGAGAACAGTAGTCTAAGTGTGGTCTGATGAGGGTCTCATACAACAGAATAATAACATTTTTATCCCTGCAGATCAGCATCTTTCTCATTATTGCAGCGATCCACTGTGTTACTTTCACCACTTTTACTATATATTCCCTGAATTTCAGGTTCCTCTCAATCATGAACCCCAGATCTCTTATCTCATCTACTTTCTCCAGTACAGCTCCTCCAATAGAGAATGCAGCGTTCCATCGATGTGTCCGAAACCTCAAGATTTTATTTGCTGCATTGAACCGACAACCTCATTTATTTTCCCATCTGTCTCTAGCTTATTCAAATTCTCTTGCAGGGCTACCACATCTGCACTATTACTAATAACCATTCCCAACTTCACATCATCTGCAAACAACTGCATATCCCCTGCAATTCACTGACAGTGTCATTGATATAAAGGTTAAAGAATATAGGTCCCGGTACCCCCTGTGGGACCCCCACTTGGAACCCTCTGCCTCCTTTAAACTGCCCCACCATATACAACTCTCTGATGCCTATCAGACAGCCAATCCTGAATCTAGTTGACCATTCTGACATCCATATCTATGTGCTGCAACTTAAATATCAATTTATCATGTGGCAGTATATGCTTTCCCTCTTATCTGCTCCTGTTGTAACTTTATTATAAAAGGCTAGCATATTACTAAAACAAGACCATCCCTTAACAAATCCATGTTGACTCCCACAGGTAACATTACACTCATCTGCCCAATGTTGTATACGGTCCTTCACTAAACTCCAAGATCTTGACAACTACTGATGACACACAAACTGGCCTATAATTACACGCTTCCAGCCTGCTTCCACCCTTATACAATGGCACTATCTTACCTTCCTTCCATTCCCTGGGCACTTTTCTTGTAGCCAGACTTTCATTGAAAAGCCAGGTCAAAGGAGATGTCAGTTCTTTTGCATATTCTCTCAAAACACATGGTGAAATACCATCCAGTCTGACAGTTTTACTAACATGCAGAATACTCAGTATTTGGAAGGCACTCTCCTGCTGAACCTCTAAACCTCGAACCTGTCCTATCCCTGTAGTATTAAAATTTACACCTCCAGGATGAAGTACTCCAATAAAGTGTTCATTGAACAATTCTACTACTTCCTCAGGATCTATCACTCTATTCCCATTTTTATCTCACGTCATTCTTCCACAATCATTTCTCCTCCTGCTGGCCGCATACCTAAAACATTCCCTAGGATTTTCTTTGGATCTTAAGGCCAATCTCTTCTCATATTCCAGTTTCGCCTTTCTTACCATACTAGTCACTCTCCTGGCCTGTGTCTTTTATTCTTCATGCATCTGCTCTTCACCTGTCTCCTTATCTCTTCCATAGCCTCTTTTTCACATGCAGTACCTGTTTAATCTTGTTTGTCATCCACTTTAATACAAAATGGGTCCTCTTCTTTACTTGTGGAATACAGCTTACTATTGCTGCTAACAATTATTCCTTCACAATTTCCCAAGCACTAATGATATCCCGACCTTCCAATTCCTCCCTCTAGGAAACTTCCCCAAGTTGATGTGTAAGACTATTATAATCACATCTCATAATTCCACATACATTCCTGTCTCTTTGATAGTCCTGCATGTCTATTCATCTTCCAAGTCAAAACCATATGGTCACTCACTCCAACTGGTGGGAGAGATGTCATCTCAGTTATTATCAACTCTTCTGATGCTATGATCAAATCCAAAACTCTTGAACCTCTTGTTCCCTCTATTACTTGTTAAGTAAGACATTTTTCCTCAAGAATTCTAGAAATTCCATTCCCTTATTGCTACTTGTATCTTCCTCTCCCCAATTTCTACTGCTATAGTTAAAATCTCCAGAACAATCATTCTTCTTGCACTTGCCAAGCCTAACTGGCTTAACATATCCTGGTCTCCACCCTCTGTACTCCTTGGTTTGTAGCAACACCCCACTAAGTATCCTGTCTTGTCAACCTCTACCTCACATCATGTGCTTTCAAAATCATTATTGTCACTGCCTTCCAAAGCCTCCACTCTTAGAGGGCATAAGTCGTTACTTATCATAAGCAGTACTCCATGCTTTCCCTTCCTATCCTGCCGAAAAATGCTGTACCCTACTAGTTCTATTCCTGTTATTATATCCTCTTCTGTCAACCACATCTCTCTGATCCCAGTAATCTTTGGCCAGGCTAATGCTATCAGCACTACCAATTCCTCTCCTTTATTCCAGATACTCCTGGCATTAGTGTAAAGCATAAAAATGCCACTGTTTCTATATCCAACATTATCCCCTCTAGACTCCACTGGGCTCTGTGTTACCTGATGTTGTCCCCCTTCTCCCAAGTTCCCATTCCTACAAGAGACCACCCCAGTTACCGTCCATCCTGGGCATTCTAGTTTCCCTGTATTACACACTGACTTGTTCAGAACAGCAATCTCTTCAGATGCCTACTTCCTTCTTCATTCAAATACAAGTGGTCGCTCGCATACAATTCCTTTCTGTCCTCAAATCCCCTCCAAGCATCCACATATTAAACAACAAATTTTGAACACCTGAAGATCCTTAGGGAAAGCTTTTGGAAAAACTGGTGATGGATGGCGTTAGTGTAGTTGCGGTCAGTTGGTGGATTGAGTGGTGGAGATACAGCTGTAGAGCAGGTGCCCTCTCTCGATGAGTTTTCGGACTCCTTGGAGGTGTCAAATAATAATAAAAATAATAAAAAAAAGTGGGGGAATGATGTTGGCCAGTTTCGCAGAGCTGCACTCCTGAAAATACCTGTAGGCACAGGTCTTTCCAACCAGTGGGCTTTGCCAAAACCATCTGAGCAACGGAGACTGTAAGAAATAGCCAGAAAAAAATCTAATGCAGAAAGCCATACAATGGATGGAAGTTACAATTATTTGGACATATTTGTAAAATGAATGATGAACAAAAAATAAAACTTGGGTTTTCAGTGTACTGGATAGATCTAAACCCTAATGGGGCTCCCTCTAATGTTGTATAAAAGGAAGTTATTACAGATGTCTAGGAGCTGATCTTAAGATGACTGTCTCCCAAATTTTTGGCAGATCATTGCAGCTATATTAGTTTAGGTTAGGAGAATGCTTCGTAACTATTATTGACTCTAAAAATAGTCCCAATGACCTGCAATGACTTCTATTTATATAGCACATTGGTTTTCATCCATCTAGTCCTGTATGAAGGGATTTCCAAAATGTGCTCTGCCAATCCTGACTTGCCATAGAATGGTAATAAATATATTTCTTATGTTCTCCGAGGCTTCATACACTTCATGATGTGCTAAATTGGTGTTTTCCAAAGTGTGGTGGGCATATCCTAAGAACATCCAAAAGGTGTTTAGGTGATACAAGGCAATTTTTTATTTTATTTTATATTTTTAAATTTTGATTACTTTTTTTTACTTTTATGTTTTTCTTAGTGTTGTCACAGGCAAGTGTAGATCTGTTCAGTAATTAATTTTTCAAAAACTAAAATATCCTCAAGGAAGTATTAAACAAAATGTGTCTTTAGGCATGTATCAACTGACTTCCATTAAAACTATGTGTAATTGATGGCATAATCAAGTTCCATTCCTACTGCTTGGTTCAAAATCATTACATTAAAAGTTTGAATTCAAATAGTTCAAACCATGTGGTTGGAGCTCTGCTAAATTTTATTCCTCTCATTAAGCTTTTTTTTATTATTATTAAAAATTTATATTTCACGATTTTTGTTTCTGCTGTATGTATATTGGATTAGTATAATTAAAAATGTATTTGATAATTAAAAAATGTTTCTCATGTATGTAATTTATTGTAACATAAATGTTAAAAAAAAAAAACTTTTATAATTATCACCAAAGCTATAACAAAATTTGGCCAAAAGAGCAAAGTCAATAATAATGACAAATACCTGTTGGATTTCTGCTCAGGACATGGACTGGTTATTACTAACATGATGTTCCAACATAAAAATGTGCACAAATTCACATGGAGAGAAGAGGCAAGGAATAAGAAAAGTCTCATTCACTTTGTTATTGTTGATAGTATTGCACAGGATACCAGAGTGTACAGAGGATTTGAAATTGGAAGAGATCACTATTTAGTCTTGAGCAGGATAAAATTGAATTTCATATTGAAAAGAATAACATGTAAGAAAGTTTTAAAGCGCATAAAAGTTGAGCAGCTCTCAAATATGAACTGTATACTAAAATACACAAAGATTATTGAAGAAAAAATGAAAGAGTCTGAGAACAGGGACCAAACCTTGGAGATTCAATGGCAAGCCTTGAAGAAAACCTTGATTGATTCAGCCAGAGAGGCATGTGGTGAGATAGTCTGCAAGAATAGAAAAATCAGAACTCCATTGTGGACACAGGAAGTTAAAGAGGCAGTGAAGGAAAAGAAGAAAGCATATCAAACATTCCTGGCAAATAAGTCAGCTTTTGCTCTTAGAGAATACAGAGACAAATGTAAGAAAGCAAAACACTGTGTAAGACTAGCTAAACAAAAAGTCATGAGAGGACTTTGGCAAGAATATAGAAAGTAAATATCAAGAAGGTGGTAAGATATTCTGGAGGTTGTTGAAGAAGCTTAGAAATGGAGGAAAGAGTGCTGTAAAAGGAGTTAGAGATGATAAAGGTGACATGAAAATGGGAGAAAAAGATATCCTTGAAGTATGGAGTAATTACTTTGAAAAATTGCTAGATGAAACAAGCAGTGATAGCACGGTGGTAAAAAAACACTCAACAGGCATACAGTCAGGAATACATATCCATACTTGAAGTAGAAAAAGCCATCAAAGGCTTGAAATGCGGAAAGGCAGCAGGAGTGGATAATATTCGACCAGAAATGCTGAAGTATGGTGGTATAAAGGTCTTACAGTGGCTACACTGCATAGTTCAGAGACCTGGACAGAGGGACAAATTCTCGATGATTGGAGCTCTAAAAAAGGGAAATAAAACTGAATTTGAGAATTACAGAGGCATTTCCCTACTGAGTGTTCCTGGCAAGATCTATGCAAGTATACTTGAGAAGAATTGCGGAAGAAAAGAGTGATAAAGAACAAGTGAATTCAGGCCAAATAGAGGCTGTTAGGATCAGATCTTCACTTTACGAGAAATAGTCAAGAAAGCATGGGAATATAACAGAGATCTGTATTTAAGTTTTGTCGATCTGGAAAAGGCATACGACAAGGTGCCAAGAGAAAAGCTATTCAATGCACTTATATGGTGTCACATATACAGTTATATGGAGTCAATGGGGCATTATATCAAGCAGTACTTAGTCTTTATTTGAGTTGTAAGTCAGCAGTTAGATTTGAAGGAAGTACAGGAAGATGTTTTAATGTTAAATCTGGTGTGAGACAAGGATGTACATTATCCCTTGTGTTATTCATTATCTATATGGATCACATTATGAAGGAAAGTGGTATTAAACATGATATCAGAATTGGAGATGTGAATGTCAGCTCTTTGCTTTATGAGGATGATGTTATACTTCTAAATAAATCCGCTACAAGTTTGCAAGATTCCCTGACTAAATTGAATAAATGTTGTAATTGATATGGTATGAAGGTCAGCATTAAAAAGGCAAAGACAATGAAAAAAGGCAGAATCGTTGAAAATGTCAACTGTTGTGAACAGAGAACCTGTGGAACAAGTAAAACATTTCAGCTACTTGCAGCGGAAACTAAAAATCATAATGTTTTTACGATTTAAAAATCGTAAAAGCATTACAATTTTTAGTTAAGGTGGTAAATTAAATATGGAAATAGACAACAGAATCAACAAAGCTGGTATGGTGGGAAGTCAATTGAATAAATTCATATGGAATAAGAGAGAAATTAGTCGGAACACTAAATTAGCTGTAATACAAGACTGTGTTCAAACCAATTTTTACTTATGGATCTGAGAGCTGGGTCAGAAGTAAAACACTTGACCAAAGACTAGAGACCACAGATATGAGAGTCCTGAGAAAGATTATAGGCGTGAACAGATGGCATCAATGGCAATATCATATTAAAAACGAGAATATTACGAAAGAACTTGACATTGTCAGCATCCAGGAATGCATTAGCAGAGCTAATCTCAGGTGGTATGGTCACTTATACAGAATGGGCAAGGAAAGATTAGCAAAATAAGTGTTCACTGCCAGGTTGGCAGCAAAACAACCCAGAGGAAGACCAAGATATAGGTGGATTGATACGGTACAAAGTGTCTTACACGACAGAAATATAAGATCTGATAATGTTGGAGTCTTGACAAGTAACAGACTGATTTGGAGGAAAATTGTAGATAGGAAGTTAGTAATGATGTAAATTTTTCATGTAGTACTCTCATATCCTGTACACCCCTTTAGGGTACATGTCAGGAATTTACGATGATGCATACATAGTAAATTTGAATAATTCAAAGATAAGAGGGAAATTGAACTTTATTAAATCAGGAGTGTCTGTGAGTGCTACATTAGCAAATAAGAAAGTGTTATCAGAACTAACTATTATGTCTGCATATTTAAAGGATGTGGTTTTTTACTAGTTATTATGACAGAAGTAGAGGAGTTACCAGTGATGGGAGTAAGTGACTTAGCTAACTGTTGAGTAAGTTTATAAGTTAAAATCTCTATAATATCAACTGTTCAGAAGTATTGGATTTTAAGTGTTCCATATAAACATGGGATGATTTAACACGAACTGGTTTAATTTGTTAATGATTTCTTTTGCCAAGAAGTAAATTATTTTCAGTAATTTATTAACATTTTTCTTTTGAGACAGTGGATGGAAGGGGAAACGGCCTTCATTTAATGAAGGCTGTTTACTCATACATTGAACTATGCGCTGGGAATTAAAGAGGATCGGTATTGGCAGCCATATGCCTCGATCTATGATTTGATAAGTACACATGCTGACCACTGAATTAGAATCCTTTTTACAAATGTACGTGAACATTACTGACACAACGTATATGCAAAATACTTGGCCATATGCATCACCACATGTTCTAGGCAACTATTTAAGAATGATGCTGGTCAGTAATCATCAGTAGTGTTGATCACAATGGGAAAAAAACAAAAGGGATCATTTGGAGACCAATAAAGGGCATATTGTGTGTGCCCATCTGACAGGAGCCACGATTTTAAAAACACCAGAGCTGATTGGTTTTTTCAAAAGATGAGATAACTCATCTGTTTAATCAGTGGAAAAATAATTCACATTTCTTGTATAAATGGCATAACTGTAGCCATAAGGTAGTTAGTCAGGAATGAGATTACTGTCGTCTGAGAAGGCTTGTATGGACAAACAGTGCAGCAATTGACCAAAGCATTTAATGAAGGGCGTTTACCCAGTCCATACATCGAACTATGCACAGGGAATTGAAGAGTATTGGTATTGGCAGCCATATGCCTATGTAGAAACTACTGATTTTTGTGAGGAATTGGAAAGTTTATCTACAGCAGTATCAGGAACACCATAACTGGACACTGAAAGACAAAAAATTCATGAATCACAGTATCAATGGTAAGTAGAGAGTTTGGTAGGAGCCCCATGATTCAATGAATGCAGTTTGCCTTGTAAACACAATTCAAGGTTCTGGAGTTGGTGTGATGGTATGGGACATGTTCTGTTGGTATGGAATGGGTCTCTTGATATTGCTTGGAAGTCAGGTGTCCTCCAAGGAATATCTGAATTGTTGTCAGTCCAGTTCATCCTGCAGTGTTGACTTTTTATCCAACAGGTGACGGATCATTCATAAATGACAATGCTACTGGTCATCGCATAAGAATTGTTCAGCAGTGGTTCAGTGAGCATGACAGTGACCTCCCCATCTTCTCTGGCAACACAAAGCTAGGATTATCGGATCCCCCATTGAGAATATATTAGGCATGTTAGAAAACATGATCCTGGAGCAAAGTCCTCTTCCACCAGATCTGAGCCACTTAAAGGATTGTCTGGTGAACACCTTGCATGTAGATGCAGTCGAACACCTCATGGAATCTCTGCCAAACCACATGTGCTGTAAATCGGGCCAAAGGAGGTCCAAAATTCTATTAAATAAAAATTTCTAATTCAGTGGCTGGTATGTGTAGAACTTGTCCTCTAGAAGATCCTGCTTTTTTTTTTCTTTTTTTCCATGTTAATAGTAGCGTTACCCTTATCATCCTTAGTAATCAACTAAGTAATGAACTATGGAGTGGCAGATCATGTTTTGGACATCCCTTCACACAGGATTATATGGAAAAAATCCATTGTGCTATATAGAAGTCATTACATGTCAGAGAAGCCATTTTTAGAGTCAGTAATGCCTATGAAGTATTCTCCTAACCTTAACAAGTATGGCTGTATTACCCTTATCGTTCTTAGTAATCAACTGAACTGTGAAGTGGCAGAGCATGCTTTGGATACCCCCCCCCCCTTCGGATACCAAGGATTAGATGCAAGAAATCTATTGTGCTATATAGTAGTCATGTAATGACTTCTATATAGCACAATGTTTCTCTTACTCAAACTCATGTTTACTCACTCACCATGTTTCAGTTACTCATCATCACATGTAAACTATAACACATTTTGCTCTGATGTTGCTGGTTTGAAATCTAGTGAATATAAGCCAGTTAATAAACATACTTATAATTTAGTAATTTGTCTGGTGTTGTATTGCTATTAAATAAGTTATGAATAATTTACACACAATTTACCACATTTGTTTGTTTTTTTAAGTTTACACCAATGTGTGTGTGTGTGTGTGTAATTATTAACTGTTGTAAAAATCTATTAAAAATATCAACCTTTCAAAAAAATTTTTTTAAAGGAGAATCATGTGTGGGATAGGATTATCACTATTTAAGGATCATTCAGATGGACATAATCAGCAAGGAGAAATACCTGTGAGTGTTTTTCATGTTTCTGTATTAATTAATTAGATATACAGAGCATCCCACAAAATAATATTGGTATATACTGTATTTTTCCATGTGTAATATGAACCCAAAATTAAGAAATCAATTTTTTAAACATAAAACAGAACACATTTGATATTTTTTTAAAATATTTAAAGTATATTTAGTAATTAGGTAATATTTTTAAGATACATACTAAGAAATTATGCATCACTCTCAGTTCCGTGCATATCATTTTCTTCATTACTATTAATTCCAGACATATCACTTTCTTCAACCTCCACTGCATCACTGCTGTCTTTTGAGTCACTGTCTATATATATGAGATCATCCTCAGTTCCATCCATGGCATTGCTGATTTCACATTTCTTGCTTGATGCCTCAGTAATGGTTGGTTTTTTCACTCTTCCTGTCGGTGTCAGGTTATTACCTACTTTTTTGCATCAATTTAATCCATTCTTTCATAGGAGCTTTGAAGAGCTTGTTGATAGAAATATCTAGTGGCAGTAGCTGATCTGTAAGTCCACCAGGAATAACTGTTAGCTGTGTTCGAAAATCCGCTGCAATCCTTTTTGTCTTTTCTGTTAAATGTGCTCGGAACTAATCAAACACGAGCAGAGCTGACCTCTTCGAGAGTCCTCCAGGTCTTCTGGACCAAATCTTTGCAAATCCAAATAGCCATGATCTCTTCATTCATCCAGCCGTTCTCATGAACTTGGACAAGAATGCCAGGTGGTATGCTCTCTTTAAGATATGTTTTCTTCTTAAAAATGAGCATAGGAGGCAGTTTGGTACCATTTACATGGCATGAAAGGACAGCAGTATAATGTGTCTTTTTGACCACTTGCTTTGATTGCCACTGTTTTGACCCCTTTCATATCAACAGTTCTGTTGGAAGGTGCATCAAAATTCAGAGGCATCTCATCCATGTTTGTTGCAATCTGACTTGGTTCAGAAGCATATTTTTTCTGAAGTTTTATGACATAGGAGTAAAACTGTTGAATTTTATCTTCATAAGCTGGTGGCATTTTCTGGGCTAATTTGGTTCATGTTTTCATGGCCAACCCTTCTCTCTTCATGAATTTGAAGCACCATTTTGCCCTTTCCTGCAAAATCAACAATGTTCATTTCTCTTGTAAACCTTTTTGCCTCATATTGAATAAGCAGCTTGGTTAACACACATATCCCACTCTGGCGCTGCTCCATAATCCAAGTCTTAAGCCTCTCCAAGTTTGGCCATTTTGCTGGTTTTCCTCTTAAGGCCCTCTTCTTTTTTGGCATCTTGAGTAGTTGTTCTTCCTGTTTTCTCCACTGTCTAATCATACACTCAGTGGGAAGAGGTCCAAACTGTTACTCTGAAGCTTTATTTCCATGTTCTTTTGTGATGACTTTTAACTTGAATTTTGAATATGACAATTGTTTTTTTATTTTCAGACATTTTTATGGGCTAGTGCTCAAAATATTGTTAATGCATTAACTTATCCTCCCTCCCCCAGTGAGTATGCTTTCAGAGTTTTCTGATTAGTTTATTCAGAATCAGCCAAAGGCTAGTGATTGGCTGAAGCCTGTTCGCAGAGACAAGGTACCGGCTGTTTCGCCACGGCAACTGCAGGTCTCAACCAATTACCCCCCCCGTGTATAAGACAATCCCCAATTTTTGGTCTAAAAATTTTAGAAAAAAGTATTGTCTTATACATGGAAAAATATGGTTAATGCATGTGTGTATTGGGGAAAAAAAAAAAATTAAGATGTATGGTAAGAAATAGCCATGAGCATTTCGACAGTTTCAGAATAACTAAAGCTACAGTATCTGCTTTTGTCTTTTTAACACTTGTTAAAAAAGTGTTAAAAAGACAGGAAATTGATCCTATTCTAACAACCCTAATCAGAAAGTGAACATTCAAAATTTTCTACATGCATTTTCTAAAATTTGCCTCAATACAGCTGAAAAATGATATCCCATTGCATTCCTTAAGCTGTAGAAAATCATAATTTTCTTACATATTTCAAAAAATGTAAAAATACTCTTTTGTTATCTCTGTAAAAAAAAAAAAAAAAAAAAAAGGAAAAAGAAGCAGTTTTCTGTGTTTTTGCAACAATAACCTGCCTTCAGTTTGCATGTATGGATCTCTTTTCAATGTTTAGGTAGTTGTTAGTTAAGCCAAACTCCCTGTTTGGCATTTTTACCTAAGTGAAATGTGGATTTTTTATTTCATTTTATTTATTTTATTTATTTATTTATTTATTATTTTTTTTTGCTGATATTGTGCTATTATTATTTTTACTACATCAAAAACTCATTACAGGAGAGCATCCTACAACATATAATGCCATTCATCATCCACTTATAGATTATATAATCTACACATATATTATGCTGTCTTCCATCTACTAATAGTATTTTTGTCTGCTAATTGCACGTATATGCTGACCAGTTTGACTGTATGCAGGATGAAAAACCCAGGTTGTTTCCAGGAGAAAAACCATGCTACCCATGTATGAAATTGGCTAACTCACTCTCACTTAAAAAAGTAACAGGTATTGTGAGTAGTAAACCAAAAAGAGTAAATTAAAGCTTTTGTTAAATATCTGTTCTTGCCCCCTGCTATTTAATTTGTATTATGGAGCCTCCCCCCACACAAACACCAGATGTGCTCTTGGCAGTTTGCTATGGTAATGATTGCAACATGTAAAAACAGATTTTTTTTGAGAATATCTTTGATGGAGATAGGGACAGATCCTGTTCCCATCCCCAGAATCCTGCTGCTTCCATTTAAATTATAAAATGGCTAATCTTACTTTAAATGGGACATTTCTACCATACAATTCTAATTCCAAATGTCTTGGCATTATTTTGGATAGAACTTTATCATAAAATAAACATCTTATGAACATGGCTGCTAAACTGAACTGAAGGAATAATATTCTTAGCAAGCTGGCCAGTACATCCTGGGGAGTATATGCATTTATTCTCCGTGCATTTCCACTGGGATTAGTATACTTGACAACCAAGTACTATTCGGTGGTATACAAGTAAAATCAACGCAGTTTTAAATCATCATCTTCTTTCTCAGCCTTGATCGGACCACTGCTGTACAAAGGCCTTCACCCTTTTCGACCACTTCTTTCACTTCTTGTCAAAATTTCTAAGGTTATCATCCCATCTAGTCCTTGGTTTTCCTCTGTTTCTTCTTCTGTTGGTATCCAGTTTGTAAGCTCCTTGGTCCACCATCCATCCTCTCTTCTCATTACATGACCTACCCACTTCTATTTTCTGGTCTTCAATTTCTTTTCTAGCCATTGTCTTAATATGAGTTAGAATGTCATTTATCTTGGTTTGCTTTCTAATCTAAGAGTCTCTTATTTTATCTTTTAAAGAGATCCCTAGAATGTTGAAAGTTTATTTTGCACTTGGTTAGACTATAATAAATTTAGTTAATCCTTTATCCAAGTGTGAGCAAACAAAGTTTGCACCTGAAAATATCTTCAGGACTGAGGTAAGGTAGTACAACACCAGGAAACTCGTAGCAAAGGTGGCCAAGCTACCATCACTCCTATCTCAGTATCTCCCATAATGCAAAACGCATCTCCTTGTGGATATGTATAATGTTATGCATTAAGGGAAGGTCGAAACCGGTATGGGTAATGGCCCTTCCCTTAATACATAACACTATACACATCCACAAGGATATGTGTTTTGCATTATGGTAGATACTGAGATAGGAGTGATGGTAGCTTGGCCACCTTTGCTACAAGTTGGCTGGTGTTGTACTACCTTACCTCAGTCCTGAAGATATTTTCAGGTGCAAACTTTATTTGCTCACACTTGGATAAAGGATTAAACTAAATTTATTAGAGATCCCTAGAATGTTCCTGTCAAATTTTCTTTGAGCAATCTTCAGTTTGTTTTCATAGTCGTTTTGTTAGGTTTCAGGTCTCACTACCATAAGCCATGGCTGGTAATAAGCATTGATCATTTACTTTTCTTTTTAGGCACAATGGAATGCCCCTCTTAAGAATGAAACTTAGTTTTCCAAAAGCTGTCCATGCCAAACCGTATTTGTCTATTGATTTCTGATTCACTGCCTTTATCTAAATCAAAGAGCTGTCCTAGATAGATAAATTGATCCACAATAGCTAATTGATTATTTCACAGGGTGATGGGTGATTTTATTGCTGACTTGTTCAATATTACTTTAGTTTCGCGGTATTTATTTTTATCCCTTTTTTCAGACCTTCTATATTAAGTTAATCTGTTATGCCTTGGAGTTCTTTAGCTGTTTCAGCTATTATCAAGATACCATCTGCATATCTTAAGTGTGAGAGGTATTTCCCATTTTTTTTTTTTTTTTAACGCTATTTTGCCTGCTTTCGTCTAGGAGTGCCCCTTTTTTTTAATGTCATTGTTTTTTTACTTAAGAATTCTTAGGGCATTGCAGATGTATTTTAGAGACAAATATATGTAGCATAATGGAAGAAAATTTGCACATGCCTTTTCTTGGATGTTGTTGCCTGTCTTCTTTCTGCAATGTGCCTACTTCTACTGTTATGGTGTTAAAAGGGAAATGGGGGGTAGGCAATGTGGGAGAATAAATTTGAGAAAAAAAAACAAGGTTTTTTTATATAATATATTATACTATATATAATATAGTATTGGGTTGTTGCAAATGAAATGGCCAATTTTAAGGACGATTGAAAAAGAAGAGAATAGAAAGAAGAAGAATACCTGTTTAATCAAAGTAATCTCCAATAGCATCAATGCATTATTGCCAACGTGTGGCAAGGTCATTTATACCACATTTGTAAAAATCAATGTCTCTGGAAATGATGATGTCCTCCACTGCCCGATAAATTGATGCGTCGTTGGCAAAGCATTTTTTGGACAAAAAATGGTAATCTGTTGGGGAAATGTCAAAGGAGAGTATGGAGGATGAGGCACAATTTTGTATCCCAAATTGTTGATTTGCTGTATGGTTGACACTGCCGTATGTGGTTGGGCATTATCCTGAAGCAATAGGACTCCATGTCTATTCACAAATGCTGGTTGCTTAAGGCACAATTTGTCATGCATTTGCCACATATCTGTACAATATCGAGCTGCATTTATCATTTCGCCTCGTGGAAAGAATATAATAGTGAATAGCACCAGCAGAAGACCACCATACAGTAAACATCTTCATTGGATGCAGAGGCTCCTTTGGAGTCCTTCCTGGAGTGTCTTTCACTCCCAACCACTGCGACGAACGTGTATGATTGTTGTAGAATATCTACTTCTCATCCACAGTCACAATTCGTTGCAGGAACCTTTCTTCTTTACTTCTTAAGAGAGAAGAGCACACTTCCAAATGCTATGCTTTGTTTTCATCAGTGAGTTCGTGAGGCACCCACTTGTTGTGCTTCCTTACTTTTCCTATTATTGCCAAGTGCTGTGAAACAGTTGAGAAGTGTACATTTAGTGTCTGGGTGATCTCTTGTACAGTTTGTCATGGATCTGATTCGATTAAATCCTTTAATTCATTCGAATCAATGGAGGAAGGACGATGGCCACAGGGGTGGTTCGTTTTGTAGCCTCAAATCTCCTGAGCAAAATTTTGCAAACCAATGGTGAGTGGATCTCTCATTAGTTGTTCCTCCACTGAGTGCTTCATTGATGTTTTTTACTGCAGCTGCTGCAGAATTTCCCAATTTGAACTCATAAAGGTATAGCAACCTTAATTGACTCGATGTTGGTAATATTCAATGTTTAATGCTCATTGAATGAAACAAATACTACAATTGCATCACCCACATGTGATGCTGTCACATGACATAAAAAATTGCATATACCTCAGCGCTTGCTTTCTTCAGCAACCAGTAGAAACCTGACAGTCATTCAACAGCCATTTCATTTGCAACAACCCAATATATATATATAATATACATATATTATTTTTAAGGGTGGGCAGAGCACTTTTTTTGTAGGGTGGGAAAGAGATGAAAGAGTGGGCTGAAAATAGAAACTGTTTTTTTGAGGAAAGGTTTATGGGAAAAGGAGGCCGGGGAGAGAGAGTTGACGGGGTGCGAGCCGTTTCGACTTTGTGTGTTGTCATCTGAATTCATAGAGGAAGTGAATGCTATGTCATGTCGGCTTGGTGTTTCTGCCTTTGAAGTGCTTGGGTTATCGCTTATTGATTCGGAGTTGTGACCTAATTTTTATGCTATGTAGGGTCGGTGGACGTTGATTGAGTTCTCGTCACATTTTATGGTTATCGTTTCCGATATTCTAAGCATTGTTTCGTTGTCTTGTCTATTTATTATGATGACCTTGGTGATTTGCAGGGTATATTTCTGTTCAAGAGCATGGAACTGCTGTACTTTGTATTCTATTTTTAGTATAGTAGTTCCTGTAGTGTTCTTGTAGTCTTGCCCATAAAGACCTGATAGTAGAATCTGTGTAGTTGATATCACAGTCTTTTTGGCAAGGAATTTGTAGACTATGGTGTGGTGTTCTAATATTTCTTTGTGTATGTGTGAGATTTAGTGGGTTTTAGAAGTGTTGCCAATTTTTGGTTTGTGGTAAATACCAGTTTATAGTCAGTGTGTTTGAAAATGTATTTGTAGGCTTTGTGTGTTCTGGATGTATGGCAGTTTGATAACTTTTGTGTTGGTTGTTGGGTTGTTTTGAGGTTTTTGCTGTCCAGTTTGCGTAATTTATTAGTTGTGATTTTTAAAGATCTGTTGTAGTTTTTTTATTTCTGTGTTCAGATAATTATGGTTAGTTAAAAATTTGTAAGCATTTATAAATTGTGATAGGATGGCCAATTTTTTAACAGAATATGGATGGTATGAGTTGAAATGGAGGTAGTTTCTGATATGCATGGGTTTGTGGTATATTTTCATGGCTATTTTGTTGTTCTGATTAATGTCAGGTTTAAGAAATTGATGGATTTGTTCTGTTCGGTTTCTATGGTTAATTTTAGTCTGTTAAGAGATGCTTGTAAGGTGGTGATGTGTGTTGGTTCTCCAATGCATAGAATATTTTTCACGTATTTGCCATAGAAGGTGATGTCGGGGGGGGGGGGGGGGGAAGAGGAAAGGGTAGTGTAGGAGTGATTCTATGTGTGCTAAGAACAATTCCGCTAGTTGTCCACTGATGTTTTGGCCCATGAGGAGTCCAAAAATTTGAATATACAGGCTGTTGTTGAAGCAGTTTGCTGAGAACTCTCAGCAAACTGCTTCAAGTTTAGCAACAACTTTTGTTACTGTTTTCTGTCCATTAGCTTATTAATTCTGGGATGAATTGAAGCGATAGCCAAATGGAAACAGTCAGAAAGTTGCAGGCAGTTCCTCTGGTTCGTTTTAAGCAGTCATGGCAGAAAATGCACTTTCACAAAGATATATGGTGGAAAAACAAAGAAGAAATTTCATTGCCATTTCATGTAAATTTGGATATTCATTATGCGGAGGTTTCTGTGGTTAAGAAGTTCAATCGAATCATTCCGGTTTTGTGTTTGGTTTGGTTTCAAAACTAAGACAATTAAGATAATTCTCAATACAGCATCTACAAGAAACTTAAATAAACAAGATTTCAAGAATGCAGTCACCCTTCCTTATATCAAAAATGTAACATAAATTAGCCAAACTTCTCTACAAGTACATCATAAAAGTGACTTTCCTGCCACTTGAAAAAATATCAAAATCTCTTCATCCTCCGAAACCTCCACATCACCCAATGAAAAAACCAGGAGTTTATAATATTCACTGTTCCTGTGGCATCTGCTACGTAGGCCAGACGGGGAGATTGGGAGAAATCCGCATGAGCGAACATCAAAAGGATGTACAAAAAAAAAGAGAGAAAGTAAGTCTGGCTTAGCATTTCACACAGCTTCTACTGGGCATGATGTACTCTGGGACAGAATAAACATGTCCTACATTGATAAAAACTGTTTCACAAGAAAATTCAAAGAGGCAGCAAAATATGATTAAAATTCCCACACGATGCAATAAAAATCAAGGTTGGTTAGCGTTTATTAAAAATTTACCCAATTCAGACCTCAGACAGAGTGAAAGTGAACCACAGAACACGACATCAAATAGCGTTGTTTCCAGCTCACATGCATTGACAGTTGTATAGATCTGTTATTCCATTTTTTAATGAACATTTTTGATGTTCATAATACCAATAAATGAACTTGTTTTTTCATAATTTCTTATAGTTTGTGCTTTAAACTGTTAGTTATCTTTACCTTTGAAGATGTTAGTCTGCCGACTAACAAAACTTGTCGGGTTTGTTTTTTAGTACTTGTTTAGTTTTAATAAACAGTCTTTTTTTTTTTAATAAAAATGTGGTCACAAAACCGGAATGATTCGATTGGATATTCATTTTTCATTCATATCCAGAATTTTGAATTACTCATAGAATTAAACGTACTTTCCACTCCTTTGTCTGATGATAATTCAATAAGTTGAAGGGTTTCTTCATGGGAAAGGGCTTTTGTTGAACACAAAGGTGTGAACCCTTTGTGTTCAACAAAAGGGTTTACAATTCACATATTTTGCCTCGGAGACAAAATATGTATTATCATGTTAGGGATAATACTTTTCGAACGACAAGAACAACATCTTCAAGTGGGCTGCAATAATATCTGAAACTGGATTCTGTGAATAGAAATCATCTGCTTCCATAATATAATCTGAGTATGACTGAAATATTTCATTATTTCTTTCTGAAAATATATTAAGCCACAGTTTGAGTTTCGTTTTGAATGATTTGATCTTTTTCCAAGTATTTTTCCATCCAAATATTGTTGTATCTCGACCTTGAAGTTTTAAATTCAACTCATTTATGTAAGAAAATATGTTGCTGAGATATGTCAGCCTGGCTACCCATTTCCTATCCCGAAAATAATGGGAGACAGGTCACTTTTCTCATCGATTAGAAACAGCTTAACTTCCTTTCGGAGTTCATATAACCTCTTGAGAACTTTACCATAGGACAGCCAACGAACTTCCAAATGGAAAAGAAGATTTTGATGATCAGAGCTCATTTCATTGCACAATGCTTTTAACAGTCTTGTATTTAAAGCACTGTTTTTTATATAATTAATAAATTAACAGGTTGAGACAGATCTTCATTAAGCTTAAGTGCCATTTTTTGGAGGCCAGGTTTTGAATATGAATGTAGCAATGCATTGACAAGAAGTTATTGCCCACCATATCCTTAATTTTAGTGACTAAATCTGAATTTCTACCGTCAGTATAAACTTCAGTGCAATTTTTCCATTCAAGATCTCTCTATTCAATGAAACCATTTAAAACTTTGAAATTTTCACTGCTGGTAGTGTGCTGTTCTGAATATCTGTAGATTCGTTCAGTTGTAATACAAACAATTTCGATGTTTTAATTTTTTCACTGAGTTGCATTTCTATATCTTCTGCCATATCAGATATCTGCCTTTCAACTGTATCATTCAACAATGAGATGTCTTTCATTTTACTTGCCGCAGACTGGCCTAATACTTCATTACAAGCAGCAATCAAAGACTGCTTAATGAGTTCTTCACCAATGGAATATGGTTTTTTACATTTAGCTGTCTGTAATGATATTAGAGAGGATGCCCAGAATATTTCCAATATAAAATATTTATTCATGAAAAATGCTTAGAAAACTAAAATGAAAATGAAAAATTCTAGGAGAACTTCTTACGGCTTGGCATCAATTATACCAAGCACGTGTGTTATCCTTCTTGTTATGATTTTTGTGAGAAGTTTATACAATGTTCGTAAGAGGCTTATTGGACAGTAATTTTTTATTTCTTCTCTGTTTCCTTTTTTGTGCAGTAACACTAGGTTGATGTTGTTCCATTCGTCTGGGATTTTTCCTTCTAGACATTGATTAGGAATTATTATAATTACGGCTATTTTGCCTGCTTCAGTTTAGGAGTGCCCCTGTTTAAATGTCATTGGTTATTTACTCACGAATTCTTAGGGCATTGTAGATGTAAGTTTACCAAAACGTATATGTTGCATAAGGAAGAGAAATTTACACATACCTTTTTCTGGGTGTTGCGGCTTTTCTTCTTTATGCGATGTCCGAAAACTATTGAGTATGTGGAGGGGGGGGTAGGCAATTTTGGAGAATTAAATTAGAAAAACCGGTTTTTTTTTCCCGTAATATATATATAAACATATGTATTATATTACGTAGGGTGAGGGAAAGGTGAAAGGGTTGATTATTTATATAGGGGGAAGGAGAAAGGGGGTTGACGGGGTGCGGTCCGTTTCGACTATTCTCGGTCGTCATCTGAACACATTGGAAAAGTGGATGCTATGTCAGGTCGGGTAGGTGCTTCTGTTTTTGAAGTGTTTGTATTATCGCCTATTGGTCGGGGTTGTGACCTCAATTTTATGTTGTGAAGCTTCCAAACCTCGGAGATTATGTAGGGCCTGTTGATAGAGTTCGCGTCACATTTTATGGCTATTGTTTCCGATATTCTTAGCATTGTTTCATTGTCTTGTCTGTCTACTATGATGGCCTTGTCGATCTGCAGGGTATGTTTTTGTTCAAGGGCGTGAACAGCTATTTCTGTTTTTCCTGTGCTTTGTATTCGATTTTTCTTTTTGATGTTACGTTTTTTTAGTGTTTAGATGTTCTGGAATAGGGATGTTACAATTACGGTAGTGTTCTTGTAGTCTTGCCCATAAAGACCTGATGGTGGAACCTGTGTAAGTAATATCACAGTCTTTTTGGCAGGGAAATTTATGACATTTAAACAGGGGCACTCCTAAACTGAAGCAGACAAAATAGCCGTAATTATAATAGTTTATTAAGAGGAGTAACATGGGAGTTTTCCCAGAAATAATATACATAATCGATTAGGAATATTCAGGATGTGAGGGTATATTATCTCGCTTCCATATTTTATTAGTTCAATAATGATGTCATCATTGCCTGGTGCTTTGTTGTTTTTCATTTGTTTCAGTGTTTCCTTTAGTTCCTTAATTGTTATAATTGAGGTAAGGTTGAAGGGCATCCCTGTGTCGGGGGGGGGTTGGTATTATTTGGTACTTTTAATTAGTTTTAAATGAGACAATGCAAATTACATGGGGATACTATTAGAATAATGCCTTTATTTTGGCTCCCAGTTCTAAGACATATGGAATCTCTCCATTTAAGGAGAAATTGGAATTTACAACAAGAGTTTAATAAAATATTGGAAGCTGCATTTCATCCTATTCATCATGGTATAAATACCAGATTCATTTGATTAAAATCAAGATATCTGCAGTTGAATATGCCAAGAAACTTGCTTCTAACTATACGACAAACTAGCTGCATTGCACTCAGAGCAGATTGCTTCACAAATGGGGAATACGAACCTCTCCACCATGTGACAGGCAGAAAACAAGACTCATCATTACATTACCAAGTGTTCAAATTTCAGATGCAGTCAAGAAGATCTTTCTGTTTCACTTGAGGCAGTTCATTGGCTGGAAAATTGGTTTAGATCTGAAAATTTGATTTTTGTTCTTAATTCCTTTTTCTACATCTTGTTATGTTTTGAATATGTATATTATGTTTGTAATCATTCATTTTGTATATGAATGATTACAAATATAATGAACACATAAATACGCTTAAAGTCCATATATAAAGGGTCCTCTTATCATGATGAGAATCAAATTTGGGTGTCTTTTTCATAGAGTGCATTGTCCAACAATTCTTCCAAATGTGATATGGCTATGTTTGTTATTAAAGCAAGTTTTATTTTATTTATTTGTTTTGTATTTTTTTGTTACATCTCTTAATACATAATAATGAATTAAAATTGGACTTTTCTGCCATTTTTTATCTGTTTAACTGCATTAAACTGATAAAATCGCAATGCAAGTACAGGACTTTCACTGTGATTATTATTGAAGTACACTGTCATTTGAGGAGTGCATGACCCAAAATGTGCTCAGGTAATGACTAATACCTGTATCATAAATATACCTTGCATGCAAGCTCAAAGATTTCTTGAAATTGTTGAGTTTGTTTGTACATGACACAGGATTACTTAAGAATCAATGCTAGATTACTGGGAGGATATTTCCATATAGCCTTTAAAGAATGAAGAGAACTAACCAGAGTTTTTGACTTAGCGTCTAATCATCACCTTTTCATGGTGCATCCCATTAGTAGGTGTCTTCCTAAATGCTGAATGGACAAGAGTTTGCTGACAGTTTGGGATTTAGCTAAAGAAATTATATTCTGCATTAGCTTAAACTAAGAGACATTGATGGCACAACAAAATGAAACCATGCCAGCTGGAGTTGAGTTTCATCCAGTTTAACATGGTCTCTGTTTTTGTCAGGAAACCAGGACAAACAGTGAAAAGTCAGCCACTTGAACAAATTCCAAATCAGCAGCAACCGAATTCAAGACAGGTGGCATACACATAAGAAGTATCAAAGAAAGAGAAGTAGAACTGGAAGAAGAATTATAGAAGTACTACATCAATATAATTGGTGTTACCAGGACAAAGAAGACAAAAACCAGTGATATTCTTCAAAATAATACCTACAAGATGTAATATTCAGGCAAGAATGACCAAGGAAAGCATGTCGTAGTGGCTACAGTATTCAACAATAAACATGATGATTATCTTGAATGACAGAAAGTGTTGATGTGGGTTAATATCACTACTTAAAAATGGAAAATTTGACTGTGCCTATATCATTCTCATAGAAGGTTCTGTTGTGAAAGAAGTGGAATTTTTTTTTGAGTCATTAGATATGGCAGATGACGAACTAGTAAAGGAAAAGTTGATCCTTGGTGATCTAAACAGCAGAGGAAATGATTGCCGGGCATATGGAAATGCACTGGGAAAATTTGGAGAAAAGGCCTTAGCTTGTAAGTACCTGCTGGATTTCTGTTCTGGACATCTAATTATTAGTGTGATCTAATCATTAGTAACACTGCATTCCAACATAAAGTTGTGTATAAATTCACATGGAGAAAAGATACAGCAAATAAGAAAAAGTCTCATTGACTATGTTATTGTTGATAGTGATGTTATCATGCTTTCAGGACACAAAAGTATACAGAAAATTTGAAATAGGAAGCCATCACCATTTAGTTTTGAGTAGGATGAAATTGAATATCATACTCGAAAGAAAAGTATGTAGGAAAATTTTAAAAAGAATCGGCATCATGCAACAAGAGGTGAGCTCATAATACAAAAAATCAAAAGTTTATAGCAAGTAAGTGAGAATACAAAGAAAAATGTAAGAAGGCAAAGCACTGTTTAAAAGTAGTTAACCAAAATGGGAAGACTGTTCTTTCATTCAATAAAATTGAACAGTGAGTAGCACTCATTATATTAAATGTGTAGACTTAACTATGATTTGAGATAAAACTTTAATAACATTAAAATTCTTGTGTTTTGACACTTATATTAATGTAATCTTTTCACATTTGACAACCGTAAATGCTGTATGGTGACTCCCATACCTCCACCGGAATTCAGGAGTGACGTCTTCTGCTAGAATTAGTGGTAGGTTTGCAGATTCCCTTTCCTCACAGAGTTTATAGGACAATCACAAGCATCCATGCCCATAGTGGGATTTGAACCCACAGCCTCTTGACTGGAGAGTGGACACACTAACCACTCGACCAACCAGGCTAGCATTGTAATCTTTAAGAATATATATACAAGATGTTTCAAATTAAAGTACTCCTATTCAGAGCAATCTGTAGAGAGAACTAGTAGACCAGGTACACTCAAACTTAACTAGAGAATATGTATGCCACAGTAAAATAAATTTTTGGTTTTATTATGTAAATATTCTGTATTATGTATCATAAGCCATCATCAGTACAATTATCGAACAACAATGGGAATTGAATTAGAAAACAGTAGAGCACATGCTTAAATTGGAATCCCTCTAGATATTATTATTATTATTATTAACATCTAACATCTGCTCTTAGACGGCATTGGAGGACAGAAAGGAACTATATGCAAGAGACCATTTGCCTTTGAATGAGGAAGCATGTAGGCATCTAGAGAGATTGCTGTTCTCTGAATGAGTTGATGTGTCAGTGCAGAGGAAACTAGAATTCCTAGGGTGGATTGGGTGGAATAAGTTGATATGTCAGTGCAGGGAAACTAGAATTCCCCTATCTTCCAAGCACCCATTCCTCTTGTGGGAATGGGTGCTTGGAAGACGGGGGGAATACATCAGGTAATGCTCAGTCCAGTGGAGTCTGGAGGGGATAATGATAGGTAAAGAAACAGTGACCTTTTTATGCTTTACACTAAAGCTAAGAATATCCAGAATAAAGGAGATGAATTGATGGCACTGATAGCATCAGCCTGTCCGAAGATTATTGGGATCTCTAAGACGTGGTTGATGGAAGATGATATAATAACAGGAATAGAAGTAGCATGGTACAGCATTTTTTGGGAAAATGCAGTGCTGAAGTACTGCTAATGATAAGTGATGACTATGTCCTCTCAGAGTGGAGGCTTTGGAGGGCAGTGACACTAATGGTTTTGAAAGCATATGGTGTGAGGTAGAGGTGGGCAAGACAGCATATTTAGTGAGGTGTTACTACAAGCCAAGGAGCACAGTGGGTGGGGACCAGGAGACAGTTGAGCTTGGCAAGTGCAAGAAGAATGATTGTTATAACTACTGCAGTTCAAATTGGGAAGAGGAAAATGCATGTAATAATGAAGTAATGGAATTCCTAGAATTCTTAAGGGACAAATGCCTTAGGCAACATATAATACAAGGAACAAGAGGTACAAGAGTTTTGGATTTGGTCATAGCATCACAAGAGCTGATTATAACTGAGATGACATCTCTTTCCCCAATTGGAGAGAGTGACCATGTGGTTTTGACTTGAAACATGAATAGACATACAGGAATATCAAAGGGAAGGGAACGTATGTGAAATTATAAGGCGGGTGATTATAATAGTCTTAGATATCAACTTGGGACAGTTTCACGGGGGGCAGAATTATAAGGACGAGATATCATTGGTGCTTAAGAAATTGTGAAGGAGTTTAGCAGCAATCCACAAAGCTGTATTCCATGAGTGAAGAAGAGGACACAATTTGGAGTAAGGTGGATGACAAACAATATCAATCAGGAACTGCAGGTGAAAAAGACGTTACGGGATAGATATAATGAGAGGGGTGGAGAGCAGATGCATCAAGAATATAAGAGATGGACCAGGAGATTGACTAGTATGGTAAGGAAGGCAAAACTGGAATATGAGAAGAGATTGGCCCTAAGATCCAAAGAAAATGCAAAGGAAATATTTAGCTACGTGGCCAGTAGGAGGAGAAATGATTGTGGAAGAATGACATTGTGAGATAAAAATTGATGCAGAGGACATAATGAAGTTGTTCAATGAAACACTATTGGAGTATTTTATCCTGCAGAAGTAGATTTTAATACTAGAGGGGGATAGGGCAGGTTCGAGGTTTAGAGGTATAAGAGGAGAGTGTGTTCCAAATACCGAGTTCTCTGGATGTCACTAAAGCTGTGGGACTGGATGGTATTTCGCCAAGGGTTTTGAGAGAATGTGCTAAAGAACTGACAACTCTGTTGACCTGGGTTTTCACTGACAGTATTGCTATTGGAAAGTAAGGCCACGAAAGTTAGAATTGTCAAATAGTGGTATTTCCAGGTGATGTATGGGTGTGAAAGCTGGATTATTAAGAAGAAAGATAGAAAGAAAATTGATTCATTTGAATTATATGTGTGGAGGAGACTTAAGAATCCCATGGATTACAAGAATAACAACAAGATTACAAGAACAGAAAGTTTTAGAGAATATATATATGCTGGCTTGGTTGGCCGAGTGGTTAGCGTATCCGCTCTCCATCCAAAAGGCTGTGGGTTTGAATCCCGCCGTGGTCATGGATGTTTGTGATTGTCTGTGAAAATACTAATGGTGGTGGTGGTCGGCGGTAGATGGAGTTGGTGTATATGATGGAGGTAGTTGCGGTTGGTGGTGATGGAGTTGTAGAGTAGGTGCCCTCCCTCGATGAGTCTTTAGACTCCCTGGAGGTGCTATGTAATAATAATAATAATAATAATAAAAACAGAATACTCCTTGTAGTCGATTATCTCTAAATAGAAGTTGATTGTACTTTTGACATATTATGTGAGGTGATGACAGTTATGTTGGTGAAGACTGAGGGAATGAGAAGAAGAGAAAGAGCACAAAAGAGTTGGATGGACAACATAAATGAACTTACAATTACTGAAAGAAAGGATAAGAGGCCAAGTAGGATTGGGAGCCTTTGTTCACAGGATCACCAAGAGTAAAAAACGACTGGATGGCACATAACAACAACCTACCAAATCTCACAAAGAGACCCTCACATTAAATTTTCCAAACAATTTCATCTTAGCTGCTTAATAAACTGTCTTATTATTATTTGGCACCATTAGCTGAACTATAATCACGCAGAAGCCTAAGTAGTGCAATTGGAAGATTGACAACACATTGTACCCTTTGATTGAAAAAGGCTTAAGTTCGATACTTGTCATGACATGAAGAATCTTTATATGAATTTTTTCAGCTGAAGGTGAGTTAACCTACTTCATCTGGAGGTAGCAGGATTTTTTCTCCCAGAAACTCGGGTATTTCATGCCACATGCAGACAAGTTGACCCTTCAGAACACATGCAATTTACAGACAAAAAATACTAGTAGTGGTGGTGGTAAGCAATTGATGTAGATGATGATGGTTGTGGTAGAGGTTCGGTGTAGTTGGTGGATGTAGTGGTAGAGAAGGAGAGTCGTAGTGTAGGTGTCCTCCCTCAATGAGCCTTCGTACTCCTTGGAGGTGTCATGAAATAATAGTAATCATAATAATAAGTAAAGCTTCAAATAACCCATTCAAACAAACACAGCACTAAGTTAAAGTTATCTTAACTAAATCTAAATTTGTTAACTAAGTCTAACACAGATTATGCAGTATTCTAGTTATAAAGCAAACTATGTTATCTTTTTCAATAACTGAATTTATTATGAAAGTGCATTTTATTCTTTAGGGTGATGATATGTTGGCCTTGTTAAAGAGGAGAGGACCAGATTATTATAACAGCAAAACACTCTATATTGATAATTTCATTTTAAAGTTCTATGCCACTATTCTTCACATGAGAGGACCTGAGATTATTCCTCAGCCAGTAGAAGACAGTAAACAGAATCTTCTATTATGGAATGGAGAAATATTTGGAGGCCTAGAGGTAGGTACTTTTAGATTAAATTTGCGTTTGTTATAATCAGAATGCGGTGCAACTCATTTATATGCGATCGCCATCCATAAACATACAATCCACAATAAACATGTTTGTGTCACAACATTAGGTGATACATGTTGATGTGATGAATTATTTTGCATTATCTGCAGTATTTTTGTTTTAGATGTTTATATCATAGCAGTAAGTGGCACATAGTGATGTCATTTTAATGCCATGCTGCTTTAATTCTAATGTTGTTTTTAACCTAAACTTTCATAAATAGTAAAAATAAGAAGTACTGATTAAGTTTAGTCTGCAAAAGATATTAAAAAAAAAAAAAACGCCAGTAACCACTGATTCTTCTTGTGTAAAGGTTTGAACTTTGTGTCATTCCTAACAGTCGCATTTATTTTGCTTTGTTTGAACATTCTGGAAATCGCTAGACCTCTTCTTTCGTCTCTTGATTTTCCTTACCTACTGCTTGGACATTAAGGTGATATTTTGTGATGATTTTAATGTTAACAGTTTGACCTGGCTTCCCTTTTCCAGTACCACTGGCTTAGCAGGAACAGATAGTGTTTTGGTCTGTCAGCATAACCTGGTGTACCGAACACACTTGGCAGGGGTTCTGTGATACCAGTTAGAGAGTGAAACTGTTTAGGAAGTTAAATAATTTTTGCCAGTTAAATAATAATGTATATATCTTCTTCTTCTTCCTAACATGGATTTTAGGCCAAGTGGCCAGTTCCGGTCTCTTGTCATCTCTTTCTTGGTCTTCCCATTCTTCTTTTTTCACTTATTTTGTGTGTCTCTATAATATTTTTGATAGCCTGCTGTTGTCCATTTGATTTAAATGTTCTAGCCATGTTTGTTTATACTGTCTTATGTAATAATTAATTGGTTTTATTTTCAGGAATTGTATGATTTCTTCATTTGTTTTATAGTCCCACTTGGTATATCCAGCTGTTTTTCTAAGGAACTTCATTTCTGCTGTTTGAATTTGTTTTTCATCTTTCCTTTTTATGGTCCATATTTCACTTCCATATAGTAGAATTGGTTTTGACAAGACATTCTGATTCTAGTGTGTTTTTGTACTAGGGATGGCTTAAATATATTATTTATTATGCCTTTTACTTTGACAAAGTTTGATATTTTAGTGTCTATGTCTTTTTTTTTTCTTTGTATGATAAATCAAAACCCAAGTATCTAAAAGTATTTACTTGTTCTAATATTTTATTATCTATCACAACTTATTACTGGGTTTTCTCCTTTGAATGCCATTATTTTTGTTTTTTCTTTAGATATTGTCATATTATATTGTTTTGAGATAACATTTAATAATTTTAATGATCTTTGTAAATCATCTTCTGATGTAGCCAATACTATTCATCTGCAAATAGTAGTGTATCTATCTTCATTTGTGGGGTTATTTGTATACCAAATGAGTTATACTGTTTACAAATTGTTATAATTTTATTTATATATATATATTGAAATGCAGAGATGAGAGGGTACATCCTTGTACTCTTCTTTTTTTATATTAAAGATACCAAACTATTTTAAACCTGGTTTTTTCTCCATTTCCCAAGTAAGCAAACAGACAAGTAAATCAAGTCAATGTCAAGTTCTTTACTAATATCCTTGTTTTTAATATGATATTGCCATTGATGATATCTGTTCATGCCTATAATCTTTCTCAAGACTCTCATATCTGTGGTCTCTAGTCTTTGGTCAAGTGTTTTACTTCTGACCCAGCTCTCTGATCCATAAGTTAAAACTGGTTTGAACACTGTCTTGTATACAGCTAATTTAGTGTTCTGACTAATTTCTTTCTTATTCCATATGAATTTATTCAATTGACTTCCCACCATACCAGCTGTGCTGATTCTGTTGTATATTTCTATATTTAATTTACCATCTTCCTTGTTAAAATAAAATTAAGATTATCACCTAAATGGCTACAAGTAACAAGAACAGAAAGAAAAATTGAAACATTTGTTTATAAAACTAGACTATTGAATGACACAAATGTACAATGGCTATATGAACAAAGAATTAACCAGTATCTAGATAAAATAAAACAAAATGAAGAAATAGAAATAGAATGGCTTAATATAAAAACGATACTAAATGCAGCAGCAAATGAAAGCTTAGGAAAGACCAAAAAATTCAATAAAAGAAAAAAACTGAAGATCTGGGATGATACAATCAAAGAAATAATCAAAAAGAAAAAAGAAGCCTATCACAAATGGTTAAGCAGTAAAAGATTAGAAGATGAAATAGAATATAAAAGAATAAGAGCCATAGCTAAAAGAGAAGTCAGAAAAAGACATAGAGAATCATGGAATAAATTTGTTTCTAATTTAGAACATGATTTATATAAAATAAGACCCAATGTATATAAGATTTTGAAACACCTAAATGCAGATACCAAAGAAAACATAAAATTAAACACTGAAATGAAATTAGAAGAATTTCTGAATTACTACACAGAACTGTGGACAGACAAATATTTTAAAAAAGACAACTGGCAAACAATTAAAGAAATTGAAAGGAAATAACTGAAGAAGAATTAGAAATCAGCCTGAAAGAAACAAGAAACGGAAAATCACCTGGAGAAGATAAGCTAGGTTCAGAACTATATAAATACGCAGGAACAAGATCCAAAGGAAGACTCTTATTATTTTTAAATAAAATTTACTCAACTGGTATCCCCCCAATAGAATGGAAAAAAGCAATTATGATTCCTATCTTTAAGAAAGGTAATGGAGATGACCCTAAAAACTATAGAAGTATCAGTATACTAAATTCATGTTACAAAATATATAGCAGAATCTTAAATAAAAAAATAATGAAATATTCCGAAAACTTTATTCTAGGGGTACAAAATGGATTTAGAAAAGGACGATCATGTATAGACCCAGCCTTCTGCCTAAAATTAATAATAGAGAAAAGAAGAGAATATAATTTAGAAACACATATTGCATTTATTGACTTTGAAAAAGCATTTGACAAAGTTAAAAGAAACATATTATTTAACATATTAAAAGAAAGACAAATACGAAATAATATCCTAAAAGCTGTCACAAGTATATGTGAAAATAATCAAATACAAATAAGATTAAATCATGAGCTATCATATACAAGAGAGATAAACCAAGGGGTCTGACAGGGATGTCCCCTCTCAGCAACTCTTTTTAATATCTACTTAAATGAAATAATAATAAAATGGAGTAAAAATTTTCATCAAGGAATTAAACTTTCACCTACAGTTAACTTAAACACTCTCCTCTTTGCAGACAACCAAATAATAATTACAAATTCTGAAGATAACTTACAGTAAGCTATTTTAGATCTAAATGAGATAGCCAAAGATTATGGTATGATAATATCAACGGAAAAATCAAAAACTATGGCCTTTAAAGGACAAGATCCAGCAAGAACTAAAATAGTATTAGATAACAAGATCTTAGAACAGGTGAATTCATTTAACTACCTAGGATGTATGATCACTTATGAAAATGAAAAAGATATAAACATAAAAATTGCAAAATATTTAAAAATAACAGGAGTAATTAACTCTATATTTAAACCAAACCTAGTTCAAAAACAAACCAGGCTAAAAGTATACAGTACATTAGCCCTACCGGTCTTAATGTATGGAAGCGAAATCTGGACAATAAAACAAAAAGACAAACAAAGTTTAACAACAGCAGAAATGAAATTTATGAGAAAAACTGCAAAGTATACCCTATTTGATCACAAAAGAAATGAAGATATTATGAAAGAATTAAACCAAGAACCAGTAATTGAAAAAATTAAAAAATATAAACATAGATGGATGGAACACGTTCAAAGAATGAAAACAGAAAGATTACTAAAACAAGCCTTAAAGTACAAGCCATTAGGAAAAAGAAAACTAGGACGTCCTCTTAAACGTCCTCTTTTGTCATGTTGTACCATCATTTTTTATTTTGGTTTAACCAATAAGAATACAATTTGGTCGGCTAAATCCCAAATTGCCAGCCCCTCCTCGTTCGTTCAGTATCCAATCAGATACCCAACAGGGTGCACCACGAGAAGGTGAGGATTGGACATTTTGTCAGAAGCCCTGGTCGGTTCTCTGCATTTCTTTATAGACTATGTGGAGGTCTCCTCTCAGTTATACAGCTTTGACCCTTAAGCACTCCCTATTATTATTATTATACTGGCCTCCATGTAGTCAAAAGACTCATTGCGGAAGGTCCTTCCTAGGAAACACAAAGTCTATCAAGACTTATCGTGGGAGGTCCCTCCTAGGAAACGCAAAGTCTATCATACCACTCCTTAAACTCATTGACCATTCTCGCTCTCACCACTCCATCAGGCAATGCATTCCATGGTTCAACCACCCTCCATGCAAAGAACACCACTCCTCATCCTCTTGCTCACAGTTTCCTTTCTTAGCTTCCAGGGATGGTCCCTTGCCATCGCTCCTTCCCACTATTCCACCAAGCAAAAGAACTCCCCAGTGTCAAACCTGTAACCACCTCTGAACAGTTTAAAAGTCTTAATCATATCACCTCTCCTTCTTCTATCCACCAAACTCTGCAGTCCACATTCCCTCAACCCATCCTCATAACTAACATTGTACAGTCCTGAAACTTTACTTCTCCAGGATGAAATACTCCAATAAAGTGTTCATTAAACAATTCCAATATGTCCTCTGCATCAGTCACTCTAATCCCATTTTTATCCCACAATGTCATTCTTCCACAATCATTTCTTCTCCTACTGGCCACATAGCCAAAAAATTCCCTTGGATGTTCTTTGGGTCTTAGGGGAAATCTTTTCTCATATTACAGTTTACTATATTTACAGTTTACCATATTTCTCATATTTACAGTTTACCATACTAGTCATTCTCCTGGCCTGTGTTCTTATATTCTTCATGCATCTGCTCTTCACCTGTCTCCTTATATCTCTTCCATAGCCTCTTTTTCACATGCAGTACCCGTTGTCATCCACTTTACTACAAAATGGGTCCTCTTCTTCACTTGTGGAATATAGCTTACTATTGCTGCTAACAAATATTCCTTCACAATTTCCCAAGCACTGATGATATCCCGGCCTTCCAATTCCTCCCTCCATTAAACTTCCCCAAGTTGATATCTATGACTATTATGATCACCTGCCTTTTAATTCCACATTTACGTTCCCATCTCTTTGTTACTCCTGCATGTCTATTCATCTTCCAAGTCAAAACCACATGGTCACTCTCTCCAACTGGTGGGAGAGATATCATCTCAGTTATTATCAACTCTTCTGATGCTGTGACCAAATCCAAAACTCTTGAACCTCTTGTTCCCTCTATTACATGTTGCCTAAGGCCTTTGTCTCTCAAGAATTGTAGAAATTCCATTCACATATTTCTACATGCATCTTCCTCTTCCCAATTTATACCACTGCTGTAGTTAAAAATCTCCCATAACAGTTATTCTTCTTGCACTTGCCAAGCTCAACTGTCTGAACATCTCCTGCTCCCCACCCTCTGTGCTCCTTGGTTTGTAGCAACACCCCACTAAATATTGTGTCTTGCCCACCTCTACCTCACACCATATAGTTTCGAAATCATTAGTTTCACTGCCTTTCAAAGCCTCCACTCTTAGAACATAAGTCATCACTTATCATAAGCAGTACTCCACCACGCTTTGCCTTCCTATCCTGCCAAAAAATGCTGTACCCTGCTACCTCTATTCCTGTTATTATATCCTCCTCTGTCAACCACATCTCAGTGATCCCAATAGTCTTTGGCCAGGCTGATGCTATCAGCGCCACCAATTCCTCTCCTTTATTCCAGATACTCCTGGCATTAGTATAAAGCATAAAAATGCCACTGTTTCTATACCCAGCATTATCCCCTCTAGACTCCACTTGGCTTAGCGTTACCTGATGTCGTCCCCTTCTCCCATGTATCCATTCCCACAAGAGACCAACCCTGCTACCATCCACCCTGGACATTCTAGTTTCCTTGCATTGCCACACTGACTCGTTCAGAATAGCAATCTCTCCAGATGCCTACGTCCTTCCTCATTCAAACGCAAGCAGTCTCTTGCATACAATTCCTTTCTGTCCTCAAACACCCTTCAAGTATCAAGCATCCACATATTCCAATCCTCTCTTCTAACACATTCTAGCTATTATGTTATTTAATATTACTGTTCTTCTACTCAGCTCATCACTATCATACCTAGGCATCACACACACTATCATTCCTCTCTGCGTCTTTCTTCTTTCGTACATCCTCAAGCAAGAATACTCATCTCTCTCTCTCTGCCCAATTTACATTACCTCTGAAGTCATTTGTTCCCACCATCACAATCATCTCCTTTCATCATCCATCCTTTCACCCCTCTTTCTATCGTTCCTCCAGGCAAACACTCCTCACTCATCCTATCTTGAACACCCAGATCATTGAGTCCCCATACGTTACACCTCTTACCACCCTTTTCCTCAATTGCTCACATGCATCCCCTCACTCTCTCTCTCTCTCTCTCTCTCCTCTAACACTTTCTCTCTCTGTGTTCCCTACTTACCTACATTCCTGACATCACTCTATACCTGGGTCCAGTGCTCCCTTGCATTATTCTCATTCCCATAACTCTCTCTCTCATTTCCTCTCTTCCACTGTTCGTATTCTCTTCTCTTCTCTTCTATCATTCCCACAACTCTCTCTCTCTCTCATTTCTCTCTTCCCCTTATCCTATTCTCTCTTCTGTCATTCACATAACTCTCTCTCATTCCCTCTCTTCTATTGTTCCTATTCTCTCCTCTTCTGTCATTCCTATAACTAACTCTCTCTCATTCCCTCTCTTCTACTGTTCCCATAACTCTCTCAGTCCCTCTCTTCTACTATTCCTATTCTCTCCTCCTCTACCATTCCCATAACTCTGTCTCTCCTACTCTGATTCTCCTTGCATTCGTCTCATCCATTTGCCTAATCTCATCTTTCACACATTTCATCTCATTCCCTATATATTCCACCTCCACTTTTAGCTTATCTATCTCTCTTTGCAAGTCAGCCATTCTTATTTGCCATTCATCCTCCCAATTGAGACCATCTGCGAATTCACAATCCTTTAACCTTTCCATACTCTCCACTCTCATTATTTTATTCATATTTCTCTCACCCTCTATCATACCACTCATCTCTCTTTGTGGAGAATCTCCTGCTTCTGACTCAACATGGTCAGTTATAGTCATCTCTAATTCACCAACTTCCTCCCATTGCCTGCATTTTGCGCATATACATATTTTCTCCTTATCTCACCTGTCACATATACAACCACCGGGATGCATACATTCCACAAGTCCTGCATGCCACAAAATCCCGCATGATATCACATAAGAGTCATTAAATGGGGGAGGACTTGTTGATACACCATTTGCAATTTTAACTGCTGTTGCCGTCATTATTCAAAATAGTGTCAACGAACTATTACAACTAAACGTTAAATAAGTATATGGGAATATAACTATATAAGTAAAAGTACAAAGAAATACAAACAAAACATTTAAGTATACTAAATATAAATAAAATAAAACTAAATAATGAAAACTTATGTTATCTTTGTTTTCTCTTCCACCGTTATGTGTCTGATTCCTCATACCTCATTCCTCAACCCCGTCTTCTCGTTAACCAAAATACACAATATAGTAACTACAACTAACTTCAGAAACCACCACTAAAGGACACTCGTATTCCAGAAAAACAACATAGCAGAAATCTCGAAATAATGCCAGCAGCACACAGGGTTGCCAGGTGCTCTTCCCAAGTACTAACTGGTCTCAGGTTTTCTTAACTTCAGTGATCAGGCGAGAACTGGTGCTTTCAAAGCAATCTGGCCGCTGCCAAAAAAAAAAAAAAAAAAAAATTTTTTTTTTGCTTCACGATTTTGTGTGTCATCCTTGTGTAGAGCCAATGCTAATCTGCTCTGTATTGTTCCAATTTTAGTATATGCCAAAGCAAGTATTTTCCTATTTTTCATCTTCTTTATTGTATTTTTCTAACATTGTTCTAGTTCTAACATTGTGATATTTTCTATTAGGTCATTCTTTGTCTTATAAAATTTTATTTCATTGTTCTCATCTGTCCAGAAATTTTGGAAATAGGTCACCCATTTTTCTAAATCTATTGTTTGTATTTTTATCTTTTCTTTTATATCTTTATTCATGTATTTGATTACTTTATAGGTTTTGGGTTGTGACTTAAGTAAATCCTTTTATTGTTCTGTTATGAAATTGTTCCATCTCAATGTTTTTTCCTTAGTTCTCGTTTTGCAATTGTACTGTTTCTTTTATACTCTATTTCTGCTTCTATTGTTTTGGAATTTAGCCATTTCTGTTAACTGTCCTTTTTTGTTTTTATTATATTTTCTATTTCTTTGTTCCAGTCTTGTAGTCATTTTTTTCCTAATCCATTTGCACTTTATTCCTAAGGTTTCTGTTGCTGATTTTGTGAGAATTTATTTCATTTTCCCATTCATCTTCTATGTCACTTGATTCATGTGTGGTTTCTGTTTTTAAATTTGTGCATTTTTGATATTGTTGTCTACCTCGGGGATCCTGTAATGAAGAAATTTTGTAGCTTGGCTGGTAAGAATTTTCAATTTTATGTGTTTTTAGCCACTTTGGTTTAAATCAAATTTTTGCTGATACCATAAAATGATCAGAGTTTAATTCAAAGCCTCAATATGCTCTTATGTCTAAAATTAACTCGTCTAATTTAAAATTTGCGATAACATAGTCAGTTACTGATTTGTATCCTCTGGTTGACCAAATATATTTATGTATTTCCTTGTGTTTATACACTGAATTCATTATTCTCATATTATTATAAATGACAAAATTGCGCAATCTGCGACCATGTTGATTACATGCATCTTCGCCAAATCTACCTATGTTTATATTGTATTTTTTGTTTCCTATTCTGGCATTTAAATCTCCTCCTAGTATTAAATAGTCAGTTTTGTTTGTTTTATCTATGGCATTCTGTAATTCTTTATAAAATATATTACTGTCTTCTCTTCTGGTGCATATGCACCAATTATTGTTATGTGGCCTCTTAATGTCTTGAGTCTAATTTCTATTAGTCTTTCATTCAAATAGTTGTAACATACAGTATTGTTTTTTAGACATTTATGTACCATAATCATTATACCTGCTTTTGCTCTTTCTTCTTTTTTTACCCCACTGCAGATTTGTATATTGTTGTTTGTTTCTTTTGTACTTTTTTGTTTTTTCTTTGTTTTTGTTACTATACATATCTTTATGTTAGCTTGGTTTATTTGTTTATCAGGTTCCTCTTCTTTGTGTGCAATGCTTCTCACATTCCATGTTGCAATCTTCATTATGTGTTCCAATTTCATTTACTGTTTCCTGAATTGTTCCATCTTTTCCCTGATAGTCCATTCGGCTTTTCTTTGCATGAGACTTTGAAAGTATTTTTGAATTTCTCCAGGGCAGGTAAGTCCAGTGGTAGGGATGCTACCTAATGCCTCTGGACAGGTAGATCTAACAGCATTTACTCTGTTAGGGTGTTTAAGGTTATATCGCCCATCCTCAGTCGCCAGTGCCTCACTTGTACTTTTAGAATAGGATGGACCACAGGGGAAGGTGAGGTTGACATTTGAGTGGGAGAGGCTATATATTGCGCTTCACCACCCCTTCCACCCTTAATGTTTATATATAGTATAACATTTTCAAATAACAGCTTCAGACATGTAAGAGAAAACTAACTAGAATTTATTACTCCTATATTCATGTAGAAGGCAGAATGGCTGCAGCATTTAAATTATGAACCTGCATAATATTGTGTGTCTTGGTTGCAGCTGTATATAAGTAGGAGGGAGCACTGTTAGAGTTCAGAGAAGCAAGCATAGTTGTACAATTTAAAAAAAATAAATAAATAAATAAAAAATTAACAATCACTTGCCAAAAATTGGAAATAGGCATACACTATGTTCGATTCAGATTAGGATGGTGGTGGTGTATGGCTTCACACAATTCATAAAATAGACGTTCAGATTTGAACCTACTGTAGTGCAGCATTTTTGTTTGGTTCCACTGAACCCAAGTGTAGTGTTGATGACATGAGACGCAAGGCCTAAACCTTTTGATTCCAGAAATCTTATATAATCTTATGCTCATCGATTTAATTGTAACAGAACGGTCAGTCTGTTCAAAGTAAGAAAGATGACAGAAAAGGGTATTTGATAATCTCCAGGCAAGGATATTATACACATGCAGTATGATCCATTCTTGTGTTCATACTTTAAATGTTGCAGCCAATTCTGCCTTCTCCCTGAATGAGCTCATGACATAATGAGTGAAATATATTACCTTGATGGACTTGCATTTCACTCAGGATTTTTCCATGAGTGCAGGTCACAAAGATGCCTCCAACGATTTTGATCCCAGAATAACTCAGCGTGCAATAGAATGTAGGATTTATAATATCAGCAAAATGAAACATGTTAGAAACACAGAACTAAGAAAGAGATGGCATAAAAGATGTGGTAACTGCAGTATATGAAAGCAAGATGAGATGGGCAGGTCACATAGCCAGACTCAGGGATAACAGATGAACCTATAGAATACTCAACTGGCAACCAAGAATAAAGAGAAAACCAGGAAGACCACCTACAAGATGGGAAGATCTACTAGTGAAATCTATGGGTATATCATGGAAGAGGAAGTGAAATATATAGGAATAATAAATTCTAGTTACTTTCCTCTTACATGTGTGAAGCCAGTATTTGAAAATATTACATTGTGTCTAACACACATCTCTATTAAACATCTAGTAGATGTATATATGTCTTGTCTTTTCAGGTATCCTCTCCCTCCAGAAGATTGACTACTATGTGCCTCCACCATGTCTTGTGCTGCGCCTGTCTGCTGCATTCTTTGTATGAGAGATAGGTCCATTCTTCTATATTTTTCATCCACTCCAGTCTTTCTCTCCTTCTCTTTCCCTTAACAGTTCCTTCAAGAAGTGTCCTTTGTGTGCAATTGTGTTTAAGAATATGTCTGAAATAGCTGACTTTTCTCTTTTTAATTTCTTTTATCAGGTTTCTGTTTTCACTTACCATTTCTAGTACCTCTTCATTTGTCTTTTTATCTTTCCATGATATCCTCATAATTCTTCACGGCATCCACATTTCAAAAGCTTCCCATTTTTTCACACTCAAATTGGAAAGTATCCATGTTTCTATTCCATATAGTAATGTGGACTATATGTAACATTTGGAGATTCTTAGTCTTGTTTTCAAATTTAGTTCTCTAGCTGTCAATAGACTTTTCATATTATCGAAGGTTGACCTTGAAATTTCTTCTAATTTCATCTTCTGTCTTTCCATTCTCTATGATCAAGTGTCCAAGATATATATATATATGTTTGCTGCATTTGTTCTAGTTTATTTCCTTTTATATTGATGTATATTTTTGGTATTTCCTTTTCTCTTGGAAATTTCTGTCTTTTTAAAGTTGAAATTTAGGCCATACTATTTGCTGTACTTAAGGCTTTTATCCATAAGAATATTGAGGTCATATTTGTTTTCAGATAGATGGACTGTGTCATCTGCATATCTTAGGTTATTAATATTTCTGCCCCCTACATTGATTCCTTTGAGGTTACTAATTTTATTAAACATTTCTTCTTTGTATAGGTTAAAGAGAATCCAAGACAAGATACAGCTTTGTCTCACACTTTTCTGAACTGGGAATTCTTTGGAGGTCTCTCCATTTATTCTCATACATGCAGCCTGTTCCCAGTAAAGATTAGTTATTAGCCTAATGTCTTTTCCTTCCATGGCTATTTTTGAAAGAATTTCAGTTAATTGCTCATGTTGAACATTGTCAAATGCTTTTTTGTGGTCTATGAAGCCGAGGTACACAACTTTTTGTTTTTCTAAATATCTTTCTATGATGGTTCTGATGTTTAAAATACCTTATTTTGTACCTACATTTTCCTTAAAGCCACTTTATGTATCATTTATTTCTATATTTATTTTTCTTTTCTTCCTTTCTTTCAAGAATAACATAGAGAATGTTTGATACTTTACTGATGAGGCTAATTGTCTTGAACTCTTCACATCTTGTAGCATTTGGCTTTTTTGGGGATTGGAACACAAATTGAGCAGTTAATATCTTTGGATAGAAAACCAGTCTCATATATCGTATTGAATAATTCAGTCTGGCTATGACCTGCCTATCTCAGATTTCAATCCTTCTTCATTTAGAGCCGTTAACCATTCTGCCAAGATATTATCTATTTCTGCATCTTTGTGGCATTTTAGTTTTCTTCTTTTTTTTTTATTATTATGTTGGGCCCATATACAGGAGATTGGTTGGTCAACCTATAGTAAATTAGTACCGTATATGGGTGGTGGCTTGCGAAAGGAGAAACTTGTTTACATTTGATTTGAACACCTGTATGTTGTATTCCTTGGGAAATATGTCTGGGAGAAGACTGTTCCATAGTACTGCAGTAGCAGGGATGAATGAGCAGGAAAAGAAACTTGTTCTGTGGGTTTCAAGGTGTACTGTGAAAGGATGTTGAGCAGCAGCTGTACGTGTTCCAATGGGCTTAGTACAGGGTGCGGGAATTATTGATGCTATTTCAGATGAGCATTTTCCATGGAAATATTTTTAGAATATACAGATTGCAGAGACCAAGCGTCTATATGAAAGTGGAGGGAGTGAGTTGGTGAGGGATGGGTCATTTATTAGTCTAATTGCTCTCCTCTGTATTGAGTCAAGCATTTTGAGAGAGCTGGGTGGATTTGTGACTTGTATAATGTTAAGAGCTGTTTAGAGGTGAAGTAGCAAAAGTGAAAACCTAGTTTTTTAGAAGCTGAGGATGCAATGTTTGTGATGTGTTTATGCCAGGAGAGGCTTGATGTCAAAGTAATTCCGAGAAGAGAAATTTCATCTTGTCCGAGAATTTGAGTGTTATCGAAAACAATGCTGGAGGAAAATGGTTCTTTTTTGTGAGAAATAAGACAGAACTGGGTTTTACTATCATTGAAGTTGACCAAAAGTGATGGCAACCATACTGGCAGTCGTTTATTAGCTGACAGTTTTCAAGATATCATAGCAGTTGAGTGTTGATAGCTTTGAAAGCTCTTTCCAATACTTTGGAAAGAATTGGAGTAAGAGAAATTGGATGATAGTTTGAAGATATAGATTTCCCACCTGTTTTTAGGGATAAGTTGAATGTGGGCTAATTTCCATACCGTAGGGGTAGATACCAGTGGAATACGAGAGTAAAAAGATGATGCAGAATGAAAGTCCATTTTAGAGCACAAACATTTAGGATAATTGGAGGAATGCTATCAGGGCTAGGAGACTTTTTGGTATCCAATTTAAACACATTCTCTTGATCTCTATTTGGCAAAAAGACACACTGGGTATTGGGTGTAGCATGTGTGGGATAGTTGGAGGGCATTTACCAAAATCAGCAGTGCAAGAACTGTTCATGCATGGCAGCCATGTGGACAAGATGCAAGATTCCTGCTTTTAGCTCTCTCTCTCTCTCTCTCTCAAAGTTAGTTTTTGATAGTTTTCTTGCAACTATTCCATTCTTTGTTGTAATTGGTATAGGTGGATGGAGATTTGAATACAAGCCAGTTTTGATATGTTCAATTTCTCTCTTATACAACTTTGTCACACCTGTGGGAGAACCAAGGCTTAGGGGGGGAAAAAGTTAGGTGCTTGGAGAAAGTGTTGTCCAGCGTATATGGGGATGGTGCCTTAACAGGCACCATCCCCATATACTCTGCATATTTTTTATGGGCCTCCAGTGAAAGTTTGGAAGTGCACAACCAGGAAACTAGAGATATTAAGGGGGAAGCAATCATACATGCATCTATCCACCCCTGGGACAAATGACTGTGTAGAAATAGCTGCCCCTAGGATAAATAAGTATGAGTACAGAAATTATTGTGAAGAGCTGGGTGCAGTTTCCCAGGTTTCGAATCTGAATGGGCAAGTAATGACATTATATAAGAGTAGCTGTTGGCACAAGGAGATGTTGAAATGCATAAAGTATCAGAAATAAAGGAGGGGAGTTTTGGGCATTGGTCAGTTAAACAAAATTATCTACAAGACCTCACGAAAAAACAAAGATAAATTAGACTACAATAAAACTATAACCATTCCATACATTAAAGACATCAAATAAAGTAAACAGAATACACAGAAATACAACCTTAAAGCCACCTTTAAACCTCCTGCAAAATTAAAGTGCTTACTCAACTCATCTAAAGACCCGCTCCCTCCACTGGCCCACCCTGGAGTATACTGTATTTATTGCACCTGTAATCTACCTATATAGGGAAAATAGGATGCACAATTCCTATCAGTTAAAAGGAACATAAACGACACATTAAATATAATAACTATGTTGAAACTGGCCTTTCTGATCATACCCTGAACACTTTGCATAGAATTGACTGGAAAAGTACCAGTTGTTTACATCACATCAAAACATGGTCTGAACGTAAATTTAAGGAAGCCAGTTAGATTCTTATCAGCCACCCTAATCTTAACAATAATGATGGTCTAAAAATCCCAAGCATATGAAAGGCACATATTCTATCTACTTAACCTTTCTCCCTAAAAGTTAACTATAAATAGGACCATAGGCAGTCCAGAATCTTAAATTTTATATAATAATTGTTATGTTAAATTAGGACATCATTGTTACTGTAAGAAACACTCTATATGAGAGAATATTTCTCTGATATTATCCTAAATAGAATATAGCCATGATGTAGTTTGTTTAATTAATTAATTTTTTTGTATTTTTACTTATTTATTTAATTTTTTTTTAATCTATTCTCACTAGAGGTCATGCCAGTAGAATAACCGTTGATCAAATCATTGTCTCTTTAGCATACTGTGTGAAATGTAATTCATCTTGTCTCTGTATATATGTGTATACTCCAGATGATTACCTTAATATAAAGGCCAAAATGTCAGGAAATTAAAATAGTTATTATAACACTGTTGTAGCGTCCATAATTTGTCTAAAATGAACACTAAAAGAAATGATACTGCTGTAATTTGCAAAGGCATTTGACAGAATATGGCATGAAAACTGTTACACTAGTTGCATCAAATTTAATGAATATGAGGCTGGTGGCATAAATAAGGAGATGGCAGATAGACAGATATCAGTGGGTGGTGTATAGCATAGTGGAATCAAGGGTGAATGAGGCTGACTAGTGGATGTCCCAGTGCTTTGTTCTTAGGACCACTACTTTTTAATTTGTGCATTAATGATATTGCAGAAGATTTGAAGGAGGATATTCATTTGTTTGCCAATGTAGTTGATAAAATTAATGTAGATATTTAAGAGGATGATTTAAATAAATTGACAGTGTGGACAAAGGACAATGGTTGTCAATTTGGTGTTGTAAAATTTAAGGTAATGCACTTCGGGATAAAATGATTACATACTTCGTATTATATTGATGGTCTTAGTTTACAGGAAATTTATGAGGCTTGGGATTTGGGGGTGATGATGGATAGAGATTTGAATTCAGAGGACATATTACAAGAGTAGAGTTGATAGAATAACAAAGATTACATGGATGCTGAAGAACATATGGACAAGTAAAGATAGCAGGGTTATTATCCCTCTTTATAAGGCTATGATTCAGCTATATGTTGACTACTATGCATAGATTTGGTCATTTGCATTTCTTGGGGATCAGGAGATGGTGGAGAGGATTCAGATACTTGTGACCTGGTCTGTTGAATGTTTCCTATGAGGATAGATTGAGGATGTGTGGGTTGCAGAGTTCAGCTGACAGGCAGAGGAAAGGGGGATATGATAGAAACTTATAAGTTACTATAGGGATTCTATAAGATTGACACAGAAGAAAATTTTCAGTGCATGGGGAGTAGGGAGAAAAGGTAAAACAAGTTGTCTAAGAATGTGAATAATGAGGGTTTGTGGACTAAGTTCTTTAATTGGAGAGTGGTAAATTAATGGACTGGATTGCCAGAGGTGGTTGTGAGCACCCAACAACGAATAGGGTTAATGATGTATGATAAGGATTGTGTTAATGAATAGAGTGGGTCTCCCATGATGAGTCTTTTGACTCCATGGAGTACCCATATAAATAGTAATAGTAAAATGTGATCAAGTTTCTTTTTGCTCATCCAGGTATTAGTGTACAATAGGTTGACCAGCCTCTCATGAATGGGTTCTCCACTAAAAATAAAAATAAAAAAAAGTCATTCCATGTGAAATTATCGAATTAAAAATGAATCCAACAGGTATAATAATAATGATACACACATTTAAGAAGAACAATATTCTGTATTATAACTGCTGTGCTGTAAGACTAACAGAAATTAAACTATAAACATTAAGAGGTCCTATACCAATAATTGGAACATATATACCAGAAGAGGGGAAAGAAGACATTAAAACTTTTTTACAAAGAACTACAAAAAAATTGTAGATAAAACAAAGCAGACTATTTACTACTAGCAGGGGATTTAAATTCCAGAATATGAAATAGGAAATACAAAACAAACATAAGGAAATTTGGTGAAGATATATGTAACCAAAATGTGAAATTTTTCATTTATAATAATAATAATAATGAACTGAATATTTGAACATAAAAAATCCACAAATCAGCCAAAGGATGTAAGGCAGTTATTGACTGCATTATAAGATATTTTAAATTAGCTGAGTTAATCCTAGATGTAAGAACATATCAAGACTTTGAATTAAACTCTAATCATTGTATGGTATTGGCAAAAATTTTATTTAAAACAAAATGGCTAAAAAAATAAATAAAGTGGGAAATAACTATCAACTGAGTTACAAATTTCTTCATTATATGATCTCCATATTAGGGCAACTATATCAGAAATGGACTAATTTAAAAACAGAAAACATACATGAATCAAAAGACAGAAGAAAAAGAGCAATGGGAAAATCTGAAGCAAATCCCGATGAAAGCAACAACAGAAAGCTTAGGAATAAAGTATAAATGGAATAGAAATCGAGGACTATGAAATTAGGACAAAAACAGAAAAGAGAGTTACCAGAAATGGCTAAATTCTAAGATGGTAGAAGCAAAAATAGAGTACAAAAGAAACAAAGCAATTGCAAAACATGACATAAGGAAAAATCATAGAGAGAGAGATGATATGATATGATTTTGTAACAGCTAGAAAAGAATATATGTAAGCAACAAAAAAAATCTATAAAATAATAAAATACATTAATAAAGAAATAAAAGAAAAGGTAAAAATACAAACAATAGATTTAGAAAAATAGAGAACTTATTTTGAAAATCTCTGGACTGATGAAAATAAAGAAGTAATGAGCTAAGAGGAAATATTATGATGTCAGAACTAAAAAATACAATAATTAAGTTTAAAAATAGGAAAACCCCAGGAGAAGATAATATAAACATGGAACTGGTCAAAATGCTAGCAAAAATTTAATGAAAGACTTCTGAAATTCTCTAACGTGGTCTTGATTTCTGATAAACCTTTAAATTCTTGTGTGTGTGGGGGGTAACTGGTTATCCTACTTTATAAAAAAAAAGAAGTAAAGATGACTGCAATAATTATAGAGAAATTAGCTTGCTACATTCATGGTACAAAATATATGCAGGAATATTAAAAGAGAAACTAAACAGTATTGTAGAGGATAAACTACTAGAACAATAGCATGAATTTTGAAAAGGTTGATTTTGCATAGACTCAATTTCCACTCTAAAATTGGTAATGAAAAGAGAGGAAAATTTCAAAAGGAAACACATGTGGTCTTCATTGATTATGAAAAAGTCTTTGATTTTTTTTTTTATTTCATGTGTGAACTACAGAAAATGTAAGAGCATACATATAAATGATTAAAAGCATACATTAAAAGAATAGATTAACAGCACACATTAAAAGATAAAATGCCACTTGCCTAAAATATTGCAAAAACATAAAATGTCAGATTTTAATCTAGTGAATAATATACTTTATAGCTGTTTCATTGCACTGCATTAAATCTTCTCGGGAACATATATTATTAATGTTTATTAAGCAGCATTGCAGAAGATGATCCATAGTTTGTGTTTCATCACATGAGCAGCTGTCATTGTCTGTGTTACCCCCATCTTGGCATATTCTGCTGTGATCTGCCCATTCTGGAACAAAATGTATTCAATATCTTCCATCTTTGCCAATCTAGATATAAGCCAGAAGGAGGAGATTCATCAAGTTCAGAGCCTCTGGAGATTGTTCTTGCCACATTGTTGACCTCGTATCTTTTATGTAATCAAGCAAAGGTTCTACTGAGTGAATAAAACTTTTCCTTGATCTTAGCCTCTTATGTATTGCAACACATCCATGCAAAGGATTCCGTTTATCATTTAGCTGCTGTTTCAGCTGATATCTACTCTGTGTATTCCTTCTGATGTGAGGAGGTGCAATACCAGACAGCGAGTATAGATGGTCAATTTTTGTAGGCTTATGGCAGCCGGTAATGTGCTGACATGTTTCATTAAGAACATTGTGGACTTGTACCCCATCGAGATAATGATAATCCGTGCAGAATATTATTACATGTTTGAGTTTTAGCTGCTGTCTTCTCTATGTGTTGCTTATAATTTAAGGTTCCTATCTAGTGTAACATCTAGGTAAATTGAATTTGGATAATTGATCAATTTCACACCATTCCATTCTATATTCAACTTTCTCCTTGCCTCCCTATTATTGAGATGGAAAGGACACATTTGGGTTTTACTGGGACTGGGTTTTTCAGTTGGTTTTCCTTATAGTAAACTGTAAGGGTTTCTAGTTCTTGTGTGAGCTGCTTCTCAATGTTATCAAAGGATTTTACTTGATACGCTATTGCCTGGTCATCTATATATAAGAAGATTCTTGACTGTGAGTTTATAGGTTGGGCATTAGTATACATGTATTGAAGAGGAGGAGAGAGAGAGAGCACACTTCCCTGAGGTAGACCGTTTTTCTGAATATACCATTTGCTCTTTTTTCTTTGAAAATAAAAGAATCTCCTGCTGAACAGCAGTGACCTAAATACCTCCACTAACCGATAGCTGTTTGTCATACTGTAAATTTTGACTATAAGCTTTCTAAGATTTAGTGTGTCATATGTTGCTGTCAAATCTATAAATACAGCTCCTGTTGCTAACTCCCTTTCAAAGCTATCCTCAATAAACTGTGCTAAGTTTAATACTTGTCCAGTGCATGATCTTCCTAGTCTAAATTCTGCCAGTTCTTTTACCAGCACTTTCTCTATTTCTGAACTTTTTAAGTCTGTTCAAGATTAACCTCTCATACAGCTTCAGTGTTGTGCATTGGAAAGCTATAAGCCTGTAGCTGGTTTACCTAGTATTTTAGCAAATTTCCAACAAAAGTTGAAAAATTCTAACAATCACTCTGTTGCCTTTTCTCCCAGATTCCTTAGTATCTTGTTTCTGATATCATCTATACCAGCAGCCTTTCCCAGTTTTAAGGTTTTTAGATTATTTTCTGAATCCCTAGCTTTTTTTAATGTAATCTTTAGGTAGTTTTCCTTCAGTACTCAGTTTACCATTCAGAGATAGCTGAGTTGCAATTTAGTTTGCATTTATATTAACTTCAGTTGCTTCTGTTGTGGGGTCACCAGATAATTTTTTCAGTAAGAGCCAGGCTTTCCTGCTCCTATGTTTCATATCTAAGTTTTTAATTTTTTCTGTCCATTTCAACTTCTTTTTTAGACAGTGTTGCTATAAGTTCTTCTCCTGCATCAATTATTTCTGATTAAAATGGATCTTTATCATATAGGTCACAATATCTTTTATATATTTCTGCATTGTGTTCTGTAAATCTAGAATATAACATCTTCTACAATCTCTTAAATGTGCCTGTAGCAGGCTGTCTAATAGCTTTGATGAACTTTCCATAATTTTCTGGTCTGGGTGAAATGTGGGACAAGTTTATGTCTAATTTTCTTGAGAACTGTTTCCAGTTAGCATTTTTAAAATTAAAATGTTTTCTATTAAGTATCTCCTTAAGTCAGTCTGGTGGGAAAACTTGCAGCATTATTGGTCTATGTTGTGAACTTGGGATTGGTGCCAGTACCTGTTTAGTGCACAGATTAGTTATTTTATTACTAACAAATCCAAGGTCTGGGTTATGTCCTCTTTTTCAAATTCCACTGTTAAATTATAATGGCTGTTTAGGATTGTGTATATGACTCGTTTGATTACTTTCAGTCCACTGTTCAACTAACTCTTCCTTCTGATTTGTTTCACTACTTCTGACTTTTGTTTGGAGACTGTAATATACTTCTTGAACAGGACTCTCACCTAAGTCCTGAACATAGTGCTAATTCTTCTGCATGACATCTAATGTCAAATAATAATAATAATGTTTTCATAATTTGGAGAGTCACAGAAACAACTTTATTTCAATTTCTTACAAAAATTAATTCCTTCCACCAGAAACTACAGTTCACATTAGAGCTTGAAAAGATTTGCCTTTTCAAGATAAACTCATCAAGAAACAAGAGGCGGGACAAATCCAGCTCACAATCTACCGCAAACCAACATACACTGGATGTTGCCTGCACTTCATATCGTCTTACCGTATTGCACAGAAACTTAGCATAATTCATATGCTTAAGAATAGAGTGACCAACATTATCTCAGAAGAAAAAGTTATCCTTGAGGAACTTACTCTTATATCTCAGACCCTGGTAAACAACAGTTACCCAGGAAATATAATCAAAAAGATTCTTCATAGAAACCCTCCACAACAGCATCCTTCTTTCATGCAATATATTGTCCATCATCATTCCTTATGCAGGCCCAGTGTCAACAAAAGCTGCCAAACTCCTTAAGTCCTTCAACGTCAGAGTTGCTCTTAAACCGGTCAAAACAATACGCCAGATTTTAAGATCACTGAAGGACATTAATGCCTTCTTCAGATATGCAGGTGTGTACAACATTCCATGTTCCTGTGGATTAACATAGGGAAAACATCAAGAAGCCTGGAAATTCGAAAAAAAGAACATGTAAGAGACGTGAACAACAACAGAACAGATATTTCAGGATTAGCCCATCACTTTTCGATCACTAACCACACCATCGATTGGGATAAAAGCTCCATGCCCTATATAGAAGAGGATTTTCAATGTAGAAACTTCAAAGAAATTGCTGTTGTACTCTGCTCTGGAGAAAATCTAAACAGAAATCATGGAATGATTCTGAAAGACATCCAGAAATGCCTAATAAGTTTGTTCAGCTTGCCAGAATTTCATTTTGCTAAAAACTATATAATGCACTTAAAAAACAATGACTGATACACCACGTTCCATGCTTATGATGTTTGGTTTAATTTATTTCATAGTGTTACTGTAAAAATTTGATGTAGCTTAAAAATATCAATGCGCTTTACATTGATATTTTAAAAAGATTTTGTACATAGATCAAGTCCCAATGGAACTGTAAATAACCTTGTTTGTTTCTATGTATATTTTGCAAAATATTAATGTAGTTAACCCTGTAGGAAGTAAATGTATTTACTGTTTTAGCAAAAACAAAGGCAATGCTTTCCCAGGGGAACTTTGTATATAGTTATGTGTAAGAGCGCAGGAAAAGTTGTTTACTAGTTTTGTATATAAGAGTTGCTTACTGCGCTAACACCTTTAAAGATAGTATCTAAGAGTGCCGCTAGGTCTAGAGAAGTTTCCACGGTCTCGAAAGGAGAAGCAAAGTATCAAAGAGGTCTGCTGGTTTTAGAGATAAGTTTCCGTGCCCAGCAAAATACGATCAAAAGATTGCACGGAGGAGAACAAAGAGTGGGTGAAACTAAAAGGAAGATGAAAGAGTCATGCCGAATTCTTCGGGGTTTACTACCCTTAATGCAAGGTCGTGAGATCACAAAATAAAAGGAGACTGAGTGGAGCATAAGGGGCTTCCCAGTTCCAGTCGCTGCCAAAGAGGAGCTTCCAGGCCAGAGAGAGAGAGAGAGAGGGATCTCGGTTGAGAGTTGGCGGCAAGTTCAAGCTTCGCTTGGAAGTTTTTCTTTTCGCCGTGGGAGAACAACCTTTTGCTGGAGCTGAATGAGTATCGCAGTCCACAGCCCGCTATTTTCTCAATGAGATATTACTGAAGCCAGCATTCCTGAGGAAGCTCAAGATCTGAGATGAAAGAATTGTCTTAGAACTTTTTGTGCAAGACTTTTGACTGAATGTGTGATACAGAGCCTTTGTAAGTTCCATACTTTTGTACAATTCCTCTTATAGTATGTTATAGAAAGACTTTTAAGAATTTGGTTAATAGCAGTAAGAAGTGTCATTAAGAGAATCGATTGGCATATTGGAAGTTGATATAAAAATTGTAAAGATAACTTAACAGAGAGTTATCTAACCTCTTTGCAAGTAAACTAGAAGTTTAATAAGTTGAATTCTGTAAGCAGAGAGTAAATAAGATTGTGAGTTAAAGAAGTTAATTAGTGTTAAAGTAAAAAGGTTCTAATTTATGCTAAAGATTTTATAAATGGATAGAGAAAGCAATCTCCCTATTGTTTAATTCGTATATAATTTGTAAATAAATGTATTTTAATTATTTATTAAAAGAGTGCTGCCTGATCTTTTATTTTACAACTGGACTGTTCTTAAATAAATCGGACTTGTGAGCGGGAAATAATTTAAGGCAATAAAAACGCAGTTCAGTTACTTACGAACCACGACTGTTAAAGTAAACATTGATAAAGGAAACTTCGCTCGTGAGAGAGAGAGAGAGGGAAATCTTCTGGAAGTTTTAATTAGTCTTATGCCAAGTAAATGATATATTAGTGGTGCAGTCTGACAAATAAATTTCCAGTATTCATAGGCATTCATTTAGTAAATATGGAAAGTGGATAATCATAGTATGCAGTAGAGTAAATTAGAAAGGATAAGAGAGAAAAAGGGCATTAGAGTAAAGCTAAAAAGAATTAGGAATAGAATGAAGATATAGAAGAGTAAAGATAAAGTTATTACATATATAAGAAAAATAACATATATGTTTACAATGGTGTAGAAAGCAGAAGATATTACCTTACTCCATTCTTTTTTACTAGCAAATGTTGAGTTCCATGTACCATTTCATATGTCCTGAAGAAGCCAGACAGAACTGCTGGTGAAACTTGTAGACATTTGTATATATTTTTCAAAAAATCTCTGATCAACTAATAAAGCCAATATAAAGTTCAAGTTTAATATTTAATAAGTGACCAAATACAGCATAGAGAGATATAACAGATGTATATTATATGAAATTATATGAAGTAAGGCAGGATCCAGAATCAGATATCTCAGGTTTGCCACTCCTGTATTCACTAAAGTGAGCCCTTGCCTTAATATCCTATAATGCAATTCACACATTCATTTGGATGTATATAATGCTATGCATTATGGGAAGGGCCACTACCAGTGTGGGTTCTGCCTTTATTGAGGTGTCATCTGTGGGTATCAATTCAAAAGAGATACCAAGTTTGAAGTAATGCAGAAATCACATACTTCCCATATACAAGTAGTCAAAATGCATCACACCTTATTAATAAAATAATCTGTGAAGTCATTAGCCTCTACATACAAGTAGCCCAGTCATGAATATACTTTGCCCACAAGCATTGTTTGCTTACACTTGGATAAAGGATTAAACCAAGAATATAATGCTTGGTATCTTTAATTTATAGTATAACCAAGTGAAAGAACCTTTGAAATTAAACAATAAAGAAAGAGAGATACAGCACAAATAAACATAACACATTAGAAACAATGGATAGAACATTATAAGAATTTATGGTATGACTCAAATTTAATAACAGAAAACAAGAATGAAAAAATTATTACTGATAGAAACCCAATTAGATTAGAAGAACTAAAAGAAGCAATAAAGGTATCAAAAAATAGAAATCAACCAGATTAGATGACATAAATACAGACTTTGGAAATATGTGGAGATTATTTACATCACAGATTCTTAAAATTAATAACTGTTGGAGGAAATGTGAGATTCCATCAGGTTGGTGAAAAGCTAAAGTTATATATACATTTACTATATATATATATATATATATACACTATATGTAGAAAGTATTTTACCTTGGGTATAATAAATGTTAAGAATACCAAGCAATTTTTAAACCTGGTTTTACTCCATTTCCCAAGTAAGCAAACAGACAAATAAGTCAAGTTTGCGCCTGCAAGTGATGCAAGTCTAGCTGATCCTACAGGTAGTGCAAGACCAAGGCAACTCGTGGTAAAGGTGGCATGAGCTCTGATCACTAATCTTTATATTTACCCTTAATGCCAAAACACATCTCCAAGAAGGAGATGCATGATGTTATGTATTAAAGGCAAGAGGCCACTACCCAGACCGGTTTCGACCTTTATTGAGGTCTCATCAGTGGGAGCTAGGCTAGAAATACCAAGAATTAGTAATACAAAGCTTCTACGTTTATATCTCCTCCAGAGATTTTTATTTAATAAGGTTAAAACACCTTATGGCAACTTGTTCTGGTAAAATACTTATGAGCTCTGTATTACTAAATCTTGGTATTTCTAGCCTAGCTCCCACTGATGAGACCTCAATAAAGGTCGAAACCGGTCTGGGTAGTGGCCTCTTGTCTCTAATACATAACATCATGCATATCCTTCTTGGAGATGTGTTTTGGCATTAAGGGTAAATATAAAGATTAGTGATCAGAGCTCATGCCACCTTTACCACGAGTTGCCTTGGTCTTGCACTACCTGTAGGATCAGCTAGACTTGCATCACTTGCGGGCGCAAACTTGACTTATTTGTCTGTTTGCTTACTTGGGAAATGGAGTAAAACCAGGTTTAAAAATTGCTTGGTATTCTTAACATATATATATATATATATATATATATATTAATAAAAATAAATTTAACTGACTAGAACCCGAGAAAGTATAACAAAAACCTTTAATACATCACAACTAGTTTCATCGGTGATCCGACTTCTTCAGGTGAGAAATAAAAAACATAAGATATAAAATCACACGGTAAAAAATGAACTTTCCAGCTTAATAAAAAGCAGAATAGTAACA